>NC_133758.1:96097980-96398694 GCF_036562045.2 Rhinolophus sinicus
TTTGCTTTGAATTTAAGAACAAGAAGTGGAGACATGGCTGGTGTGTGTGAAATTTGCTTGTAGATTGATTTGATGGTGCTTACTGGCTCTATTTTTTTGTCCTTTGTCAGCCCCTCAGGGAAAGTTCATGACACTAAACACAATGCAGTGTACTCAGAAATATGAAATTGGTCATCAGGAAGAGCATTAACTGCTTTCATTCTGTAATAATGAGATGATGAGATGGGAGATGAGATTTGAGATCTCATCTACTGAGAGATGAGGTTTAATTTAGAAAAGTGTTCAAGTCTGAAGTCTGTTGCAATCCTCTATGACATGTATACATTCAGAGTTAAAGTTTCATGAGAACTTTGCTCAAGAAATTACTTTTCACCTCAGTTCAATGTTAATTTACTTTACTTGTAAACAAACAGAATGTAGTGATACTATTTCTATCCTAAGAACATATGCATGTTGTTTCAGTAGTAGTAATATTTTCATCAGAATGTTGTTGAATGGTAGCAAGTGATAACATTTGTAGGCAGTAATCAGAGACTTGACAGCTTTCCTCATCACTAACATTCTTCCTTCTAGGAGATGAGAGATATAAATTGAATAGAACACTTCAGAAAATGATTATTAGCTGATGTTAACTCAATGGCCAGGGTGAAGTTGGATTACTTGTTTAAAAAAAGAGAGTGATCTTCTGAAGTTGTATCTTAATGGCTTCATTTTATAGGTGACAGTCATAATAGATAGGGAATGAAGTAGAATTAGGTAAAATTTCTTATCTCACACAGAGAAAATCTACCAAGAATAATAGAATGATAGTACCCTTCATGATGAATAGGATAGAGTTTAATTAATAACATACAATGGATGCTTTTGGGCTTTAAGGTGTAAATCTCTACTCTAGTGAAACCCTGGTTGAGAATGACCTCCCCACAAATTATTTCCCCCTCCATAGAGACAGCCACTTTTACCCTTTTCAGCTGATACTTTCGGTATTTACCTCATGTCACTAAAAAATATTCTTATATTGTTACTGCTTGATTTTTCAGTTTTAGGTATTATACATTATTTTCTCACAGTGAAAAAGGAAGATTGGTGGGCAGAAAAATGCCCCCCTACCAAAAAAAAAAAGATATCAAACCCTAATTTTCAGAACCTACCTTAACTTAATCATTTATCCAAAGGGTCTTTGCATAAGTGATTACCTTAAGGATTTTGAGATGTAGAGATTTATATCAAATTTCTGGGTGGGCCCTGAATGCCATCACAAGTGTCCTTATAAAAGGAAGACAGAAGGGAATTACACACACAGAAGAAGTGGAGGCACTATGACGATGGAGATACAGATTGCAGTGATGTGGCGACAAACCAAGAAATGCAGGCAGCCACCAGGAGCTGGAAGAGGCAAGGAAAAAAATTCTTCTCTAGAATCTCTGGAGGGAACACAACCCGTCAACCTTGATTTTAGCCCAGTGAAGCTGATTTCAGACTTTTGCCCTCTAGAACTGTTGGCCTCTCCATACCTACATTCTAACCATCTCCACCCTCTTCTATGCCTTATGAGGCTGTTCTGTATGGGCTACATCTATAGGTTCCCTTGATTTCTTGCTTTCAGTTGGGTTCAGCCAATGGGCATCTCATTAGGAGTCAGAGGAGAGTGAGTTTAGCATATTTATTTCTCTGCCTTCCTCCTGGAGTATTATCCTCGTGATGATGTTCCACAATCAAAGGATACAGCTCTTGTCAATGTGACCCTCTCTATAGGACTCCCCTGGATTCCAGCGACAGCATTCTTACCTTGGGTCTTTAGGCTTCAAGGTGGTAACAGCTCCACTGTTACTCATCCTGGGGAACTACATTATTCTACCTTTGTAAATCATGCTTTTATTAAGCCTTAGTTAAATTATTCTAATTTGAGAGTACCACCTGTTTGTTCTTGGGACCCTAAGTGATTCTCTCTGGCCACAGCCCTTGTAAGGAAGCCTCTCTTCCATGGTTTCTGGTAATGGTTTCTGACTGACACAATACTTAATTAATACTAAATAGATGAATGAAACTTCCTTCATCATTGTACTGTGATGACTTTGTTGCTTTTCTACGATGGCCTCAAGAATGAAAACCATTAAAGAGTAAAGAGTAATTATGGACCTAGAACTTAGCATAATATTTAGCACATAATGTATGCTTGATATAAAAGTTACTGAATGCTGAATAAATTTGACTTAGAACCTGAATCTGGTTTCCCTATTTATTAGGAATTTGACCTTGGTTTAGTCCCATAGGTCCTCTAAGACAGTTTTCAAAAATAGTCGTATCTACTTTACATGGTAATAATATTTATCCCTTACTTGGCTGCTATAAAGATGAAATGAAATAACATATGTAAACACTTAAGTGTAAATACACTTTTAAATGTAAGAATTCACTTTAAAAAAGAATGATATACACATACTGCTGCTGTTCTAAAGAAAATAGCTACTGATCAATGAGTACCATAAATTCCTTTTTTGCTGTATGGCTTTATAGCAAATTTAACTTTTTTTAAATATGAAGATAAAATTATCTGGACTATCTTCCTTGCTTATCATAAAGGCCAGAACGTAGTTCTAAGTTGAGTGTGGAAGGCTACTAAAGTGCCTAGGGATTTCTTTTATTTCAGAGAATAACTGTCTAAGGCTAGGACACTACTAATGAAGGTATAATTTATTTCCTTTATCCCGAATCTCTGCAAGGAGAGTCTTCCGAATGAATGTGGGCATCTATTGGAGAAACCTATATTAAAACCTATACCAGATTGCTGAAAATCAGTCTTATTTGCGGAATCATCTATCATTGGCTTGCCCTATCCAAGCAATGAATACAGGCTCAAACATCTTTAATAGTTGTTTATCCTAAATTTGTGAAATCTGGATAAGGTATTTACAAACAGTCAGAGTGTAAGGAAGGTATTGTAACTAGGTCTACAAGAAGTGTTGGCTTAGATGCCCTTTGCTGATTTATTCTAAGTCAATAAATCCAAATTATTTCTAAATAGCATAACAATGAGCTGGGTATAAACGAGTATTTTAAAATGCTTGAAGGCCCTTGAAATTTTGGCCTAAGATAGTTTAAACAGTTTTCATGAAATTTTGTGGGAAATTTATTTCCTGAACAAAGCCTTTCTTTAGAGATAGTGGATATATATATATATATATATATATATATATATATATATATATATATATATATATATATATATATATATATATATATATATATATTACCTGGCCTTCTGAATAACTAAAAACTCAATTTTAGGACAATGGGAATTAAAGAGGTATTTGTTGGCTTTCCAATGCTCCTCATTCCAATTGGAAAAGCCAAGGAGGGTAAGAAATGTGTCTAATTCTTTTTAAACACATCACAATATCTAGTATCAACAGTGGGCACTCACTGTGTTGCTCATCAATGGGGCACAAGGACGGATGTTCTCAAGTAAAACATTTGCCAATACAGATGGCCCCTTCTGAGTAATGAAGTCACAGAAAATGGAAGCCACTTTTATAAAAGAGGAGGAAGAAAAACAAAGATTTGGTTCATAACATCATATTTTTTTCTAGTTGTTTTGGAATTTCCATTTTTAGATGAATTTCTCACTTGTGTGAATTTATGAAAGGCAAATTACGACTTCCAGTGTTTTTCTCTCAAGCTACCCACTCTATTTTCCATTCTACCTTCCCCAAATGATTCCATTTCATTAGAAATGTTGTATGGAACTCTGTGTTTACACAGGAGTGAGTTGCAGGAGGTAGGTTGGGATTTGGGGTTTGAACCACAGGCATCTCTTACATGGCCTCCTGCATATACTCACAGCAAGATTAAGTTAGGCAGATAACATGCATTAACAGCAAACCTGAGAAACTTGGAGTACGAGAACATGAAGTAGCCAAAATGAAACTTTCCTATTTTGAGAGGATTCGTGAGAAGATATATAATATCGAGAAATGATAAAATTCTCAAAATAAAGATCAAGATGAAGACATTAACAATCTCAAATACTCATAGTGTAAAATTAACTTGCTAAATCATTTCAATTTTATCACTTGCCTACTGTGCTAGGCAGTTAGGGATACAACACTACATGAGACAAAAGTCTCTAACCTTGTGGAGTTTGCATCTATTGGAAGTGAGGGAAGACATATAGCGCTAACATAAGTAAGTAAAGAACATAGTACATCAAACAGAGATAGGTGCCCAGAAACAAGGAAGGAATATGGATAAGGAATAACAGAATGGGGGAGGGGGGGTCAGTTTTAAGTAAGTGACTTGTGAATAAATACTGAAGTATTAGAGGGGATGTGTTTTGTGAATTTTGGGAGAAGAGCATTGCTGCAGAGAAATAGCAAGTGCCAAGGGTTTGGGCAATGGTGTGACTGGTATGCTCAAGGGAAAGCAAAGGGACCAGTGGAAAATGAGAGATGGAGAGCTCTAAGATATAGGTCAGAAGAAGTCAGTGAGAAGTAGATCATCTAGGGAACTTGTAGGCCATTATCAAGACTTTGGCTTTTATTTGTGTTGGTTTCTGTCTTGAGAATAAGTTGTCGTGTGACAAGAGTGGAAGCAGGGAGACTAGTTAAGAAGCTACTGCAGTGATCAGGTGAGAGGTAGTGATAGCTTGGGGGCGAATGGTAGAGGTGGTGAGATATGGTCAGATTCTGGATATATTTTGAAGGTCAAGTTAACAGGATTTGCTAATGGATTTGATGTAATTTATGAGAGAAAGAGAGAAATCAAACATGAATCCAAATTTTTGGCTTGAGGAGTGGGAAGTTTGGAATGATTAACTGAGATGGGAAAAACCGTACGTGATGCTGGGTTGCAGAGGGATGGTCAGACACCTGGTTTTGGACATCTGAGTGGACTTGCTGAGTAGCCGGCACAAAGCCTGGAATGAGGGGAGAGATACGGGCTAGGCTGTGCATTGGTAAGTCTCCACGTATAGGTGGTATTTAAAGTGATAAGACTCTTTGCTCATTAGATAAAATTTCCTGGACCCTCATGGACACACCCCAGATCCTTGATTTTTAAATCCTTATCCCCATCCTGCACCCCTCCCTCACACACACACACACACACACACACACACACACACACACACAACACACACTGCTGTTGTCTTTTCTGATAATTATGGTGCTTTAGCATACTTGAAATTTGTCTGGTGATAATATTTAACATAGATCTTTTTCCTACTTTTAACTTCCAGTTTTACCATCATTTTCACTGTGAATGCATCTGTTGCCATATGGGGCTGACCACGAGTGAGAAGTCTAGGCCTTCTAAACTCAAGACCGCTAGGAGACACTACTCACATTTGGTTGCAGATCAAAGTAAAACAAAATGAAACAGAGCAGAAAACATCCAACTTCACAATATATTGGTGAATAATGAAAAATATATTATAGATTTCATGGTTTGACAGAGAAGAAAGTTGACACAGCACACTACATAGATCAAATGTAATAAAATATCCACCTTCTTTGTTCTGCCCCCTCAAGGTTGTTTTTTAAGCTACCAGATGTCACACCTTCATTCTATTCCTCACCCTTCCACTGCCTCTTGGAAACTTTACTAGCCAAACAATTCACTTTTTGTTTTAGTCTTGCTTAGCTTCCACCATCCTCAAAACAAAACCTTTCCCTACATTTAACCAAATCTACTTTTCTCACAAAGCAGCTTAGCAACCTTCTACTATAACTCTTTTGTCTTTTATTTTTAATTTTTAATTTTTTTTTTTAGGTTCAGGTGTACAAAACAATGTAATAGTTATACATTTACATCCCTTGCAAAGTGAAAACTCCCCGATCTACCACCCCTCTGACATTGAATATAGCTGTTACAGTTCCATCAATTATATTCCCTGTATTGCACTCCACCTCCCATTGTGGGGGGGGGATATATATGTAGTTAAATTATAGTTGACATTCAATATTATTAAACTTCAGCTTCAGGTGCATAGAGCAGTGGTCAGGCCTCTACACTGTCTATGAATTGTTCTCTCTAATAAGTCCAGTGCCCATCTGACACCCTACATAATCTTTACACCATTGTTGATTATATTCCCCAAACTGTATTTCATAGCCCCGTGGCTATATCATGACTACTAATTTGTACTTTCTAATCCCTTTACCTTCTCCTGTATCCCCACCCCTTTCCCATCTAGCAATCATCAGTTTTTTCTCCCTATATCTCTGAGTCATTTCTGTTTTGTTTGTTTATTCTGTTCTTTAGATTCCACATGTAAGTAAGATCATATGATATTTGTCTTTCTCCGCCTGACGTATTTCACTTAGCATAATGTTCTCTAGGTCCATCCATGTCGTTGCAAATGGTAACATTTCATTCTTCTTTATGGCTGAGTAATACTCCATTGCATAAATGTACCAGTTTCTTTATCCAATCATCTACCGATGGGCATTTCAGTTGTTTCCATATCTTGGCTATTGTGAATAGCGCTGCAATAAACAGGGGTGCATATGGTTTTTCAAATTAGTGTTTTGGATTTCTTTGGATAGATATCCAGGAGTGGAATTGCAGGGTCATAGGGTACTTCCACTTTCAATTTTTTGAGGTATGTCCATAATGTTTTCCATAGTGGCTGCACCAATCTGAAATCCCACCAACAGTGCATGAGGGATCCCTTTTTTCCACATCCTCACCAGAACTTGTCTGTTGATTTATTCATGATAGCCATTCTGACTGGGGTGAGGTGGTATCTCATTATAGTTTTTATTTGCATTTCTCTAATGATTAGTGACATTGAGCATTTTTTCATACGTCTATTGGCCATCTGTATGTCCTTTTTAGAGAAATGTCTCTTCACATCCTCTGCCCATCTTTTAATTGGGTTGTTTGTTTTTTTGGTGTTGAGTTGCATGAGTTTTTTAAAATAAATTTTGGATATTAATCCTTTATCAGATGTATCATTAGCAAATATCTTCTCCCATTCAGTAGGATGCCTTTTTGTTTTATTGATGGATTTCCTTTGCTGTGAAAAATACTTTTTAGTTTGATGTGATCCCACATGTGCATTTCTTCTTTTGCTTCCCTTACCCAGGGGGATATATCAGTAAAAACATTACTAAGAGTAATGTCCGCAAATTTACTTCCTACAGTTTCTTCTAGGAGTTTTATGGTTTTGGGTCTTACATGTAAGTCTTTGACCCATTTTGAATTTATTCTTGTATATGGTATAAGGAAGTGGTCCAGCTTCATTTTTTTTTTTTTTTTATGTGTTTGCCCAATTTTCCCAGCACATTTATTAAATAGACTGTCATTACCCCATGTAAATTCTTACTGCCATTGTCAGAGAGTAAATGACCATAAAGGCATGGATTTATTTCTGGGCTATCTCTTCTGTTCCGTTGATCTATGTGTCTGTTTTGATGCCAATACCATGCTGTTTTGATTACTATAGCCTTGTAGAATGATTTGATGTCAGGTAGCATTGATACCTTCCACTTTGTTCCTACATAAGAGCACCTAAATATATAAAACAGATATTGACTGACATAAAGACAGAGCTCAACAGTAACACTATCATAGTAGGGGACTTCAACACCCCACTGACAACAATGGACAGATCCTCCAGACGGAAAATCAATACGGAAACAGTGGCCTTATATGACACATTAGACCAGTTGGATTTAATCTATATTTTTAGAGCATTTCACCCCAAAACAGCAGAATATATTTTTTTCAAGTTCACATGGAACATTTTCCAAGATAGGCCACATGCTAGGCCACAAAACAGGTCTCAATAAATTTAAGAAGACTAAAATCACATCAAGCATCTTTTCTGACCACTAGAAATGAATTACAAGAAGAAAATGGGAAAACACACGAACACATGGAGGCTGAATAACATGTTACTAAATAATGAATGGGTCAACAATAAAATCAAGGAAGAAATCAAAAGATGTTTCAAGACAAACGAAAATGAAAACACAATGACCCAAAATCTATGAGATGCATCGAAGGCAGCCCTTTGTCTTTTAAATGTGTGTGTGTGTGTGTGTGTGTGTGTGTGTGTGTGTGTGTGTGTGTATGTGTGTAAGAGGGTGAGGGGAAAAAAGTGAGAGAGGGAGAGGGAGAGAGGAAGAGGGAGAGAGAGAGAGAGAGAGAGGCACGCTGGGTGTTGAAGAGGGAACCCTCCAAATCAGTACTCATTTGTTCCCAAGTTTGGCTAAGGACTATAACATAGGCTGAAAATATGTTATTTTTATTTGGTCATAATTTGAATAAGGAACAATATAAAATGCCAAGAAATTTTTTATCGTATCTTCACGATCTATATACTCATCTTTACCATCCTATCACTTATTCATGTTAATATAATTATTTTCAAACTCTCTTCCTCTGCCATATAAATATGCATCATTGGGTAACTGGATATAAACCAATATATGTTCTATTTTAACATTTTCCCATACACTAGTCTTCTCCAGCATCATGAGTGCTGTTCAAATCCTCCATTCAGAACTGAGGGACTTATCCCCTCAGCCGATGGGAAGAACTGTCCTCTACAGAAGACAGTCTCCAGTAGAGGAGTCTCCTTTGAACTAAGAATAAAAATGGCTCAGCCTTCTCACCCCAATGTAGGACAACTCAGAAGGGCCATCCCTTCCGAGGCTCAGAGGTCCCTGTGGCATCAGCCAAGGCATGTTGTGGTCATACCGCAGCCCTTCTTCTCCCCAATCCTGCCATCTCCCCTTCCCCCACAGGGATTGGTCCCCAGAGCTCTGCTTAATAAGCTTTGTGTACACCAATCTCCATCTCCAACTCTGCTTTCTGGGAAATCCACTGCAACACTCCCTAATTGTCACCTCCTTCCAGAATATTTGAGATTGAGTGAGTTTTTCTCTCACCTGTTCCGGAGCTGCCTGCCCTCAGCTGCTTCTCCTTGTCATGTGCTCCTGTCTGTCACCACTCACTTTGCTGCTGGCCATTTCCTGGAACTTCTGTGCTTCCTCCCACGAGAAGCCTCTCGAGAGGACTCCATGTGGGTTAGGAACCATTCCTTTTACTGTCCTATGTTTTCATTTTCTCCAATATCTCCCACACAAGCATACAAGGATATATCTGAATTAGTGAAGAATTTCAGGCAACTGAAAGCTATTGCAACTAAATATGGCTGACTCCATAGTGTAAAGGAGAAAAATACAGAATGTTAAACCATTATTGTGGGACCCTCATGGACACACCCCAGTTCTTTATTATGTTCTTGATTTTCAAATCCTTGGTTCTGCCCCCAACACACACACACACACACACACACACACACACACACACTGCAATAAACATTTCCTTTTTCAAGCATCCATAGCATATCTCTTCCTTCTTTTTCAGGAAAATTCCATCCTCAACCTACAAGATTTCTAAGATCATCTCCCTCAGTCCATTCCAAGGAGTATTAATCCAATTCCTAAAATCTGGGCATCAACTGGACAGTAACACATGGGTGCTGGCATTTCAAATCAGTCCACCATGCTGTATAGTTATCAATGTAATGTACAGAGATGTCTCCTCAGTTTCTATAGTCATCCAGTGGTTCACTATTAAATGATCTTTTAAGGGCAAATAAAAATTTTCTGAGCCAGTATTATCTAACTCTGCACTTTCCAATACCATATCCACTAGCCAATTCCACTTGTAGAGGTAACTGTTACTTCTAATTCTTGAGTTGTGAGTTGACTTATATCTGCTTTTAGTTTTCTCTTGCTTCTAAATCAGTTAAAATTCATCCATGTTGTTTTCCAACCTCTACAATTGTACTGTTATCATCTTCTTTCCCACTTGTTTTGGTTTCATAGATATATGTTTTTAAAAAATCTATATTGCCATTTTTAATGGGGTTTTAGGAGAACCTGAGAAAATGCATATTCAATCTACTATGTTTAACTCAAAGTTCCAAAAATTATATTCTCAATTAAACTTTTTCCTCATAAACCCTAAGTTTATAAAATAATTGTAAAAAGTCACCATTATGACATATAGGACTTAGACTCCAAAAGAATTTGTTGTCACATAAATATTTTGTCTACCATTGAGCTTAAATCATATTGCAATTGGAGTAAAAAAGGTTTGCTATAACTCCCTATGAAATACATTAAAATAGCTTTTCAATATAAGGATTTGTGAATATAGCTTACTCGTTCTTCTAAAATTCCCCAGTCCTTTCTGGGGAAGGCTTCTTCATCCTTTCAAAACTTCAAAGTGAGAAAAGCAAGCAGGAAAGAAAATTTTCCCAGTAAGATTTTCTTAACATTAGTATATGTCTCTCGTGTCCTTTCTTTTCTTTTTTTTTTTCTTTTTACCTCAGTCTTTGTCAGGCTATAAAGTAACATTTAAAAAAAAATCATGGATGCATTGCATATTTAAACATGACAAAATATGCCTTTCTCACTAGCAAGCCAAAGAAGGAAAATAGTACTTTGTTTTTGAGTATTAAGTGGACAAATCCCAGCAATGCACAGGGCAGTGGAGAGCAGATAATACATATTTAATAAATATATTACAAATCAAAAATGCTTTTTAAAAGCACTGAAGTATGTAACTGTTATGAGGTGAGTAATACTCTATAAAATATAGTTGCTGAATTCTACTTTTTTGAAATCTTCAACTGACGCTAGAAAATTTTTGCTCAAGAACAAAAGATCAAAGTCTCTTTCTGAAGAGTAGAAAGATGTGTTGCTAGGACTGGGGATTCACAACACTGTGGGTTCATTCCGAGAAAGTCCATTTCTGTAAGGTATAAAGAGAGAAAAATGTCCATATCAGGTACAACAATTAAATACCAAGACTGGAGGAAAAATAAGGAAACATGCAATTCAGAACTCACGGGCGTAGTTCAAAATGTTCCTACTGCATTAGGGAACTAACCCCCATTCACCGAGTTACCTACATTTTGCTGATTATTTTGCAATCATTAAAAATTATTTCTATTTTTTACTTTGACTTTTTTCAACAACTGCCTTGTTTCAGTTGTTTGGTAGTTTTGATAGGAACCATTATGCAAATGAAACAACCCAATGGGAGATAAACCGCATGATTTGCTTTTCTTTATATATAGTTAGCATCAAATCTGAACTTTCCTGTTTTTTCAGTTCTAAATTGGCCTGAACTTTCCTGTTCTCCTTGTTCTAAATTGGCCTGATTGAAAGTATTGAACACCTCTTTTGAAGACTGACAGGAATATGGCTGTCTTCGAGCATGGCCCCTAAGAACACGTTGTAATGGAAAGATGTTTTTCTGTGCTAAGTATTTCAAAAACATGTTTCTTTTTGGTCCGTAATTTACATATTTTGTATGGATAATTCACTTCCATGTAACTTGTCATGTCAATATTACTAGTATTGTGTTAGATATACCCATTGAAGACACACATGTACATCTTAAGTTGCAACACACACACACACACACACACACACACACACACTGATCCTTCCCTTGCTGAAGAGGCTAAAGCTTGGAGGAATACACAAACATATCCCAGATACCTTGATTCATGTTGAATGGGAAAATCCAGTGTTCTTGGGATTCTAGGCTTTGGGGAGCTCCCTGTTGTACCTTAAAAGTTACTCAGTCTTACTCTGGTGATGGTGTCAGATATATGGCAGCTGCCATCAGAGCATTTTGTGGTCAACTGATTTAAAGCTTCATTCATAGTTCAGGTGGTTTTTAACCTCTATTGTAGTCCAAGCAGGAAAACAAATGACACGATCAAAGGGGCAACGAGAGTCTGAGTGACACAAAGGTGTGGGCAGTGTTAGAGGCATCAGCAGGTAACAGAGAAGTCCCCAGGGCCCAGCACTAGCGCAAGTCCTCAACATCCCTCAGCCTGACGTGTTGAAGGGCGAGAGCATGAGCAGAACCCCAGGAGATCTGTGTCCGTGGGAGGTGGAGGATGAAGAAGAATGTAGTCACTGCCAAACTGTGGCCCAGACAGCAGAGCTGCAGTGGTGGCACTGAATACAGTGTGACCTCTCTCTCGCTGAGCCTCCCGCTGGCAAAACCCAGTCCAAGTGATACAGCCTGCAGATGCCAAACTTCCAGGCACAGAGCCAGATGGAGAAGAGAGTGGGTCTAGAGGGAATACATGAAATATTCCTTTCAAAGTGAAAATGTGGTCCAATTACTATGAAACTGAAATTATATTGAAATTAAACTGAAAAATGTGACGCAGTTAGACTCGGCTACTGATGACTGATTCCGCAAAGGCACAAATGAGGAGCAGCAGAGCATAAATGAACAGTGAAGGTTGGAACCCAAAATGAATTGACACATTTAATAATATGCTCAGTCAATATTGTGTTCATTTATTTATCCATTCAGTCATCTATTTGTCTACTCACGACAAGTGGTTTACCATGGACTGTGATTTATATACAAAGCCTAGCTTAATTTTTAATTAAAAAGAAAAACAAAACAAACTTTCCCTTTTGCTAGTATATCTAAGGGTTAGAATTAGAACCCGGGAATAATAGGAGTGAAAGAAATATACAACATTCTATGTGATAAGTTTATGTGATAATTAAGTTGTAAGTGCATGTGCAGACATGCCTGGACAATTGAATGCTGAAGAACTCAAGAAAAGGGAGAAGCAACTGGACCTGTTGGGATAAAGAGAGGACTTGGCCAATTTAGGTTAGTAGGGAAAGAATAGGACCAACAACCTGGAAAAGCGAGTAGCAGCATTACATACTGATCTGTTTTCTCTCAGTCCCGAGAACCAAATCTATAGTAACAGCAGTGAGCTTATCCTCCCCACAGTGAGCACAATAATGGACATTTATTTGCACTAGACTAGAATCAGTATCAGATCTTTCTTTTTCTGATGGATGTGGGACATAGCGAAGGAGCCAATGGAGTGGAAAAGGATGGAAAGTAAAGTTTCAGGTTTGGAAAAGAAACTTACTGATTGAGCCTACATACCTTTCTCGTCAATTTGGGCTTTAATTAACTGTACATTCCTGCCTACTCTTCTGAACTCATTCTGGACGGATACAAGTAGGACAATGGAGGTGGCTGCCTAAGCACTAATGTAAAGGCTGGGCTGCAGAGTCAGGCAGAGCTGGCATCTAATCCTGGCCACTGATCAACTCTCTGACCTTAGGCGGGTTACTTAACCCCTTAAGTCTTGCTTTTCTCGTGTGCAGAAGATGGATGATACTGGTGCATTCCTCAAAAAGTTATTGTTTGAATTGCTTGAGATAGTGCATACAGGATAAAATGCCTGACGTTTATTAAATCTCACTGAATGTCAGCGGCTGTGATGATGACGACACCAATGACAATGTGAGAATGTTTTTTTGTGATGGTTAGTATTGCTGAGAGAAGTACCTACTAAATTTCTACTGTGATAAAATGGCATCATTCGAGAATGAGTCATGAGTATGTACTATACACAAAACTGTTACTAGATTAAGATTTAAGATAACACTTATTATAGACAACTACAAGTTAAAGAAAAATTCAGTATGAGTTTAGTTTTGACCACAAATCCCTCCAAACCAGGGAGAGAGGCTGTTCACTAGCTTGAAAGGCCAGGGATACACATCTCAGTTAATTTCTGAAGTCCCCTTAGTCTTGTTCTTTCGTATATTTCTAAAATATATCTCTTACATTATTCTTCTTGATCTTCTTAATCTGAATCTCTAGGAATGTCCCTTTCCCTACATGGGATATTGCAAGGGATACATGGGTTGCTTTTGCAAGTAATCAAGTTTACTAAATATGTATATTACCAGGACTTGCTGACTTGGTACTAAAACCTTATGAGCTTCCTTTGTTTGTCTCATATTTCTCAATAGTGCACCTTTTGCCATTCCGTATTCAGTAAGCTGTGAAGTAAGACTCTGTGTGCTACTTTAGCACATTGGTGAGGAGGTGGGCCCTGGGGTCAGACTGCTTCTGTCTGAATTTAGGCTCTAATATTCACTTGTTAGTGGTGGGATTTTAGCATTAAATAACATTACTCGGTATCAATTTCCTCTTCTTTAATGGTGATAATTATAAATATCCAAATTGTATGGTAGTTGTAAAACTTAAATGGGATAATCTATTTACTAGCACCTAGCTTGGTGCCTGGTGTATAGAAATTCTTAATAAATATGATTACCATTATTATATTATTATCAGTGCTACTTGAGATTCCTCCCTGTGAGGGAATCATGCTTCCCATTGCATTGAAATTAGGCTTCGCTAAGTGACTTGCTTTTGCTAATGAAATAAGGGAATTAATGTATGAAACGTCCAAAGAGAAGATTTTAGAGTGAGTGCATGTGTCCACCATAGCTTTGCTCTCTGCCACGAAAATGTGCTTTCCAGATAGTGGTGCTCTATATGTTGAGGTCCTGGAACAGCCATACCATGAGGAGATCAGCAGCTGAACAATCAAGGACCAGTTTCATAAGCATCAAATACACGTTTGAGATTTAAGGGATTGTTTGTGCATAGTTTAAAGAAAGCTAATACATTCCTCATGCCATGAGAATTTATTGTCAGACTGTTACTTGTTCACTGTCTTTGTATCTGTAGGTATTTGTTTATGTTTCTTTTTTATAGAGAGAGTATACATCTATGACCTTGTAGTGAAGTAGGTCATTTGACCACTAGAAGACTTGACTTCTGAGCAGTGACACCCTTAAGACAAGTCTGCATTAGCCATTGCTCTGGTCCATCATTGTCGTATGTATTGATACTCTGTAGTATAGCAATCGATGAAAATTTAGGTATAAAATCTTTGTGTTTTCTTTTTTAAGTATGTTCTGCCAATGACACTCAGATAACTTAAAAGCTGTTTATTGCTATACTTTTGCATAGAAGAAATTA
Organism: Rhinolophus sinicus; assembly: GCF_036562045.2. Taxonomy (NCBI): domain Eukaryota; kingdom Metazoa; phylum Chordata; class Mammalia; order Chiroptera; family Rhinolophidae; genus Rhinolophus; species Rhinolophus sinicus. The sequence continues at coordinate 96,112,843 of NC_133758.1, forward strand.
TATATATATACACAGAGAGAATTAATTTATTAATTTAATTTAAATTTTAATTAATTAATTTTATTTTATTTTATTAAATTAATTAATAAATTAATTTAATTTATTTAATGCCTTCTGTGTGTCCCTGAATTGCATGAAAATAAAAGTTAGGAATTCAGAAATCACTAGAAGAGCTCATTAGATAATAAAATCCAGAGATTAAATTTTTTAAACACTTCATAAATTTTAAGAAAAATTCCCACACATTTTCCAATTATATTTAACAGTACATGATTATAGATTGCAATAATCAAAACTAGTGTAACACAGATAATGTTTTGTTAACAATCATTCTGCCAATTCATCTTTTTCCTAAATTTGAATTTTCTTAAGACTATTTTACAGATGTGTCCTATCTTATTAGACAGCCACAAGGAACTATAGAAAATACTATACTCTTTTATAGGCAATTACAATTATCTTTAGAGAAGGAAGGTGCATTCTAACGTTCTTAACGTTCAGAAATAACAACTGCAAATTTAACAGCAGAAGATTTAGAATGAGACAGCAGAAAAGGAGGCTTAAAATACCAATGTACATAATACCAAATGTATTCAAAAAATTTTACCACGTATTTGGAATTTTGCCTCAGAAGAAGGGAATAAGTTAGAGGAAGATGGCAGGCATACTTTTTTTTTTTTAAATATTTAAACAAAAATAACAGAGTGGGTAAGGGTTACTCTGGGAGGAGGATGCTGACATAAGTGTGTGTTACATCAGAGAGGACCTTAACTTCTGGAATAATTAAGACTTGATTGTGGTCTTAGGCCAGTTACTTAAAACTTCTGGGTCTCAGTTTCCTCATCTCAAAAATTAAGATAGTTAGATATAAAAATCAGGGTAATGAACTTTTTTTTTTTGTTGGTTTGTTTTATTTATTTATTTTTCATTTTTTAATTTTATTAGTTTCAGGTGTACAAAGCAATGTAATAGTTAGACATTTATCATTTATATCCCTCACATAGTGATAACCCCCCTCTCCCTATCTACTACCCATCTGACATTGCATACAGCCAAGGGTAATGAACTTCTGAAACTACTGTGTTTCCCCAAAAATAAGACCTAGCCGGACAATCAGCTCTAATGCGTCTTTTAAAGCAAACATTAATATAAGACCCGGTCTTATTTTACTATAATATAAGACCTAGTCTGATATGATATGATATGATATGATATGATATGATATGATACTGGGTATAATATAATATAATACTGTGTATAATATAATATAATATAATATTATATAATATAAAAGACTGGGTTTATATTAATTTTGCTCCAAAAGGCGCATTAGAGGTGATTGTCTGGCTAGGTCTTATTTTCGGGGAAACAGAGTATGAAATTCTATAACAAAGCACATTGGGGACTATGGCAGATATTACAAGTTGGTTCACTCACCCATTTAAACTCTTTCCTTTGTCTTTCTTTAGTATCGAGGATGGAGAAATAAATAATAAATAAATGTACATGACATACAACTTGCTGGCCCAGTCTCCCTCGCAGACAGTGTTGATGATGTGCCACAGCTGTGGCAAGTGAAAACTAGGTCAAAGTCTGTTTCGGAATTCTCGGAAAATTTCTGTTTTCCTTGATACATGTATTACTCTTTTTATATTCCCCCTCACCTTTGCCTTTTCTTACCCTCTAGAAAGTAGATTTGATGGCTGGAGCTGCAACAGCTATTTTGTGACAATAAGAAAAAGGCCTTGAAAAAAAAAACACAAAAACCTTGGCCTTCTAGTATTGCGCTACCAAAGCAATACTAGTAGCTTCCTATCTCCAGACTTGTTAAAAATAAATACAACTTTTAGTTTGCTCAAGCCACTGCTTATTTAGATTTTCCACAGCTGAAAGCAAACCTAACTCTTAGAAGGACTGAAATAGATTCCTTTAAGAAGGCATCCTAAAATTTGTATATGTTTATTCATGTGGCAAACAACATTATGCAGCTGGTTGGACACCCTACATTCAAAAAGTAACATTAAATTTATACTTTCACATCATGAGGTAACATATTAGAGCTGAATTATAACTTAGTGGTTAGTCCGAGCAAACTGGAAAACCACCCCAAAGTAGCATTAATTTGTTCACGTTCTTCCTCTAACTTAACTGGCATAAGACTTATTTATGTTAGGAATTATATTCCAATAAGGACTTTAATTTACCTGCAGGCATTATGCCTAAATATAGGCATGTACACATAAATATATATCTAGATTTTGAAATATTTTCTTGCAATGTAAGCTGATTAGCTATATATTTCAGGTACACAGATCACCTTAATGTGAAATATTTATAAAAATATATATAAAATTATTCTTTAAAAAAAACCTCATGATGAAAGTATTAAAGGCAAAGGCTTTCCTTCGATTGTTTCATATAATTCAAGAACTTGGTTTGACAGCCTGCTAACATGCATATAACAGCACTTCACATTTGTATGTGACTAATTGCAGTGTTTCATAAGTAAGCAATGGTTGTGATTAGACCTCACTATGACCCACACATTTTTGCATAAGAAAGGAATTATTAAAAATAGAGGCAGAATATTCATCCAGTTTCCATTCAAAATTTAGTATGGGAAAGAAATCCTTAATGGGTCACATTACAACCGCTATTACTGCACAGACCTCTTATTTCAATGGGGAATTCCTAAACAGATATGAGCAATACAATTATCCATTGCTGCAGACCTAGAAACAGACAAAATTAATTGAGAAAAGAATAGTCACTTAAACCTCCTGAGGAAGTATGAGCAAACATGAGAATGATTATTTTCAAAATGAAATGACTTCTAGGAAAAAATTACCTGAGTGAAAACTGAAACTTTTATGGAGAGGACTAATAATGTGCTCAAAGATTTTTTTATTTTTTCAGTTTTTAATTAATTATTTATTTATTTTTTGGTGACAAAATAAAAAAGAAAGCCATATGTTGAGAAAATGCTACAGTGCGTATACAGACATAGGCCTTGCAGGTTGGGTAGTTTCTAGGTTCAGAAAGCTCTGCCTGATGCTGAATATATCCTCCTCTCTTATTATAGATGCACCTGCTGACTCAGTTTTAAATCTGACTGGGGAACCCTAACACAGTTCTACCTTGTACAGAACCCTTTCTAATAGGTCAGGTGCACAGACTGTACGCGTGCTGCGTGTTAAAGAGACCTAAGAATTCTTACAGCTTTTTGCTTTCATTCTTTCTTATTGTGTTGTGTACAGGGAAAATGCCATGTTTGGTGGGGTCTGAAGCTTATACATATTTGGGGTCCTTTTAAGTAAAATTATACTAAATTATGAATACTGCACCTTGGAAGGAACCTGTGCAAATTAGAGTCCCTGAAGCCTAAGCTTCATTAGCTTCCTGGTAAAATATACCTGGTAGTATATTATTCTGGCTAAATTTCTTTACCTATTACTTCTAAATACTATATCTTTACTTTTAAAATAGCATCACCCTAAAATTAATATTCATAAAAAATTTACGGTATCCGTTACAGCATTCTGCACACAGTGGGTGTTCCATTAATTTTGTTGACAGTGGCATAAGCAAAGGATAGGATATTTTGGTTAAACGTTTATTTTTAAACATAACAGAAAACCGTTTTTAAAGATACTTGTGTCATAACAAAACACAAACAAGTCTTAAATGGCTCCACCCCAAAGGTGATCACTGAGGAGAATTAACTCAAGCATAGCACTCGCACTTGGTGGGAGAATTTTAGGAACTCAAACAGGACTGTACAATCAGACTGAACAGGTTAAGCAAAGGTGTGGTAACAACAAACACCCTAATCTCAGTGGTTTATTTCTTGTTCATGTGCATGTCCTCTGTGATTTGGTGGAGGCTCCAGGTGGCCTTCGTTTTTGGAAATTGGGAAAAATTTGCTAATCTAATGGCTGAGGGCAAGGAGAAAGAGAGGGATCACAGGAAGGCTGTTAAAGGTTTTGCTGGAACTTGGCACACATCACTGCTGCTAAAGTTCCATTGGCCCGAGTAAGTCACATGACTAAGCCAGATATCAGTGGAGTGGGAGGTCTGGCCCCTAGGGGAGGGGCCACAAATATTTCAAACAATAGTAAAATTTACACAGTATTTCTCCCTATAAAAACAACTACAAAACATCTACCATCGCCACCACCACAAACACCTCATATATCTTCCCCTCTATGCCTAACATTAAAAAAGAGAGAGAGAGAGAGAGAGAGAGAGAGAGAGACAGAGAGACAGAGAGAGACAGAGACAGAGACAGAGAGAGAGATTTAACATGAGGCATTTCTTTTCCTGCTAAAACACAGAAAATATTATTAGTTTTCTTAGCGGGAAAGGTTCTGTTTAAACCTAATCTTGCAATCCATAAAATCCTACTATGGTGAAGGCACTATGTTGCTCCCTGGAGAAAAATGTATGAATGAGTGCACAAGAATTCCAAATAAATTACGTAGGCTACTCTGCTCTGGAGGAGGCAGGACTAGCTCTCACTCCTTAAGTGCAGGCTGCACATAGTGACTTCCTTTCAAGCAGTACATTATGGCAAGGGGGAGAAAATGAATAAATTCATAGTGGAGAAACCCAGCACACACTATTTCAGCCAGGTCAACATCAACAGTGATAAGTCGTGTTGCTAGAATGTACCCTTGATATGATGTGCTGAAAATGACACTTCACCTCTATGATCTTCCTCCCCAAATCCATCTCAGTATTATCATGAGAACAATGTCAGACAAATTCCAAAAGAGTGGCTTCTACAATATACCTGATCATTACTCCTAGAAACTGTCATGGTCATCAAAAACAAGGGAAGTCTGAGAAACTGTCACAGCCAAGAGGAGCCTAAGGAGACATGACCACTAAATATAATGTGGGATGGGATCCTGAAACAGGTAAAGGACATTAGGTAAAAATTAAGGAAATCTGAACAAACTATGGACTTCAGTTAATAATGTGCTAATATTAGTTTACTAGTTGTAACAAATGCACAATACTAATGTAAGATGTAATTAACAGGGGAAATTGCGTGTGTGTATGTGGGAAGATATATGGGAACACCCTATAGCATCTTCTCAATTTTTCTGTAAATCTAAAACTTTTCTAAAAAACAGTCTATAAAAAAAAAAAAACCCTGCAAAATGTGAATGAGTTATCTCTGTCCTCCCAGAGCTCAGTTGAAGAGAGAATAAAACCAGAAAAACTGTAATACAATGTCATATATCTACAATATAGGTTTGAACAGAGCGATGTGGGAGCCCCATCAGGAGAAAGTATAATCTTTTCTACTAAACCATACCTGAAAATATTTGAATCTCCAGTAGCACCCAGCAAGTGCCTTGTTCAAAGTCAGCATTCCAATACCTAAGAGAATGCTGAGGAAGACAAGCTCCCTGTTGTAAAATGACCTAGATATGATAGACATAAATAATTAGAGATTAGTAAAGATAAACTACTGCCACCCTCCTAAATGGTGAATTCAAGTTTCAGCTCAAATTCTGTCATACACACCTTTATTACACAAACCTCTAGTGAGAGCTCAGCAATTTGTCCTTTTTCGTGTTTCAACCACACTTTGCATGGAGGGTTTTCTTGAGAGGAAATTGTTTCCCTTTGAGTCAGTAGTAGACAAACAAAATTATCCACCCCACCCCCCAAAAAAAAGAAAAAAAGAAAAAGATCGGACACTCGACCATTTCAGAAAGGATTCCATTTTGGAAGGTAAAAGGTGAAAAGTCACTAGATGTTTCTATCTGCTTATATTGCATTTATATGCAAATGGAGAGTATCTCCAAAAAAAAAATAAAAATATATATATATATATATATATATATATATATATAGTGGTTTTTTTTATTTTAAATTAAAGTTTATTGGGGTGACAGTCATTAGTAAAGTTACATAGATTTCAGGTGTACAATTCTGTAATACATTATCTATATCTCACATTGTGTGTTCACCACCCAGAGTCAGTTCTCTTTCCATCACCATATATTAGACCCTATTTACCCTCTTCTAGAGCCCCCTCCCCCTTACCGTCTGGTAACCCCTAAACTATTGTGTATGTCTATGAGTTCTTGCTTCTTCATTTGTTCGTCTTGTTCTTTTGTTGTTTCCAGTGTTATATACCACATCAGTGAAATCATATGGTTCTCTACTTTTTCTGTATGACTTATTTCGCTTAGCATTATAATCTCAAGATCCATCCATGTTGTCACAAATGGTACTATTTAATCTTTTCTTACCAATGAGTAGTATTCCATTGTGTATATATACCATAACTGCTTTACCCATTCATGTATTGAAGGACATTTTGGTTGTTTCCATGTCTTGGCCACCATGAATAAAGCTGCAATGAACATTGGAGCACACACGTATTTATGGATAAATGTTTTCAGATTTTTTTGCATAGATACCTAGGAGAGGGATTGCTGGGTCATGTGGTAATTCTGTTCTTAATTTTTTGAGGAACCTCCACACTGCCTTCCATTGCAGCTGCACCAATCTGCATTCCCACCAACAGTGTATGAGGGTTCCTTTTTCTCCACAGCCTCTCCAACGCTCATTACTATTTGTCTTGTTGATGATAAGCATTCTAACTGGGGTGAGGTGATATCTCATTGTGGTTTTTAGTTGCACTTCTCTGATGATTAGTGATGTTGAGCATTTTTTCATATGTCTATTTGCCATTTGTATGTCCCCTTTGGAGAAATGTCTCTTCAGTTCCTCTGCCCATTTTTCAATTGGTTTGTTTTTTTGTTGTTGAATTGTATGAGTTCCTTGTATATTTTGGATATTAGCCCCTTATCAGAGGCGTTGTTTGCAAAAATCTTCTCCCATTCAGTTGGTTACCTCTTTATTTTTTCGATGGTTTCTTTTGCTGTGCAGAAGCTTTTAAGTTGATATAGAACCATTCATTTATTTTAGCTTTTACTTCCCTTGCCTTTGGAGTCAAATTCATAAAATGCTCTTTGAACCTAAGGTCCATAAGTTTAGTACCTACGTTTTCTTCTATGCAGTTTATTGTTTCAGGTCTTATGATGCTTAGGTCTTTGTCCCATTTTGAATTAATTTTAGTACATGATGACAGAAGTCCATTTTCATTATTTTGCACGTGGCTTTCCAATTCTCCTAGCACCATTTATTGAAGAGGCTGTCTTTTCTCCATTGTATGTTTTTTTCTTCTTTGTCAAAAATTATCTGTCCATATTTATATGGGTTTATTTTTGTGTTCTCAATTCTATTCCATTGGTCTATGTGTCTGTTTTTCTGCCAATACCATGCTGTTTTGATTATTGTAACCCTGTAGTACAAGCTAAAGTCAGTGAGTGTAATATTTCCAACATTGTTCTTTTTTCTTAAGATTGCTTTGGCTATTCGGGGTCTTTTGTGGCTCCATACAAATCTGATGATTTTTTTGTTCTAGTTCTTTAAAAACATACCATTGGGATTTTGATGGGGATTGCATTAAATCTGTATATTGTTTTGGGTAATATGGCCATTTTAACTATGTTGATTCTTCCAATCCCTGAGCATGAAATGTCTTTCCATTTTTTTGTGTCTTCTTCAATTTATTTTAAAAATGTCTTATAGTTTTCAGCGTATAGGTCTTTCACATCCTTGGTTAAGTTTATTTCTAGGTATTTTATTCTTTTTATTGCCATTGCAAAAGGAATTGTTGTTTTTATTTCTTTTTCTGAGATTTTATTGTTAGTATATAGGAAATGCAATGGACTTTTGTACGTTAATTTTGTAGCTGGCAAGTTTACTGTATTCATTTATTGTTTCTAATAGCTTTTTTGTGGAGTCTTTAGGGTTTTCTATATGTAGCATCATGTCATATGCAAAGAGTGACAATTTCACTTTTTCATTCCCAATTTGGATGCCTTTTATTTCTTTCTCTTACCTGATTGCTCTGGTGAGGACTTCCAACACTATGTTGAAAAGCGGAGGGAATAGGGGACAGCCCTGTCGTGTTCCTGAACGTAGAGCAAAGGGCTTCGGTTTTTCACCACTAATTATGATATTAGCTGAAGGTTTGTCATATATGGACTTTATTACATTAAGGTATTTTCCTTCTATATCTATTTTATTAAGTGTTTCACTAATGAATGGATGTTGTATCTTGTCAAATGCTTTCTCTGCATCAATTGATATAATCATATGATTTTTGTCCTTTATTTTGTTTATGTGGTGTATCACATTGATGGATTTGCATATGTTGAACAATCCTTGTGCCCCGGGGATGAACCCCACTTGGTCGTGATGAATAATCTTTTTAATGCATTGTTGCATTTGGTTTACTAGAATTTTGTTTAGGATTTTTGCATCTGTATTCATCAAAGATACTGGTCTGTAATTTTCTTTTGTGTGTGTTATCCTTACTGGGTTTTAGTATCAGGGTAATGTTGACTTCATAAAATGAATTAGGGAGTATTGTCTCTTTTGCAATTTTTTGGAAGAGTTGCAAAATATTTTTGTCAACACAATAGATCTCACCACTGAGAACCCAGTACTTAGATTTATCATACTAATAATTAACAGAATCCCTATTGTAGACAGAAAGGTAAACTAACTGAATCTCTAGGACCACCAGCCTTAGGAGTGTGACCTTTTTTATTTAAAGGGATAGCTGACCACCCCTGTACTGTGAATTCCTAATAAGAGCAAAGTGAGAGTTAAATCTGACCATAACATGCCTTCATTCTACTATGAATGCTGAAGTATTTTCAATTAAATTACAGACACAATACCGCTATGGTGTCCTATACTATTCTCCAAGTTATCCTAGTCTTACGGCATTGGAAGTTTGGTTTTAATCCTAACTACCCTCCAGGGTTTAACCTGAACCCTGCCACTAACTGTGAGACCTTGGGCAAATCACCTTTAGTCCTCTGGATCCAGTTCCCTCCTCTGAAAATGATAGCATTGGGTTACGATACTCTTGTTCTTTCCATCCATATAATTTACGAAGCAGGTATGTTTTAGCTGAACTGGAGAAAAACGTAAGTGCACATGTAGAGACACTATCTTTAATTCTTTTGAGGGTCAAATTATACACACGATCAATATTAGCTTCTTTGAGTGATCAGATGTTAGCATTTGACGAGTATGTTTAGGATTACACTTTTTTTCTTTTCTTTTTTACATCTTTCAGTGTTCTATGCTTTATAAAGATGATTTTACAGGTATTAGCGATACGAGTACAGACTAAGTTATAGCAGTTCAAAAAAAATTCCACAATGTGAAAATACTAGCCACTTCAATGGACCACCTTGTCAATTCTCCCACCTCCTAACTCTGCATTCCTTCTATGAGGGTTGGTTTCACAGCGAATGGTACTCTCCCTTCAGCCTTAAAATCCCGACAAATCTAACTCAGGTTTCCAACAGCAGTCACCCTATTTCCTCACATTCCCCATTTGGTCCGTAAAAAAAACGCCCAAATGTAGCATTTTCTTTTAAATTCCCTGAATGATTCTTTAAGCCCCAAGCATATGTGGGGTTGCTGCAGGTACCGCCCCACGACGCTCCCTTCTCTCAAAAAGAAGTCGCGGAGCTGTGGCCCAGCGGGTGCCGAGTGGCTCGCACCTGAGCGGCCAGGCTCCGGGAGCGAGGGCGGGCGCGGCGGCGGCTGGGCTCCTTCCCCGCACTGTCCTCGCTGGAGCCGCTGGCTGCCAAGGGGTCCCGCAGGAAAAGCCCGTGCGCCAGCCGCCTGCCCATCACCTTGCGCCTCGCGTGGACGTATTTCGCTTGAGAAATCCCAAATCTTGGGTGCCTGGTCCTGGCTCTCGGGAGAATCGCTGGTCCAGCCCTGAGCTCTCGTCCGCTCCACCCAAGGGGGCTCTCTGGGTCCTCCTGCCCCCAGTGCCTCCTTCCCGGGCCTCGGCAGCGTACCCAGGTGTCCCCGCACCCCTCGTCCCCCACCCAGGCCTGCGCCTCCCGGGCCTGTGGGTCTCCAGCGCCTGGGCCCGCGCTCCCACCGCCGGTCCTGCCTCGCTTCCCACCCGGCCCCGCCCATCCTCTCCGTCTCCCTCCCACCTCCGCCCCCCCTCCCCAAGTGTTGCTATTTTTAGCAAATCCTCAGCGCGCCGCCACCCGCTCAGCTTGTAGCTCCCAGTTCGCAGCAGCGCGCTGCCGCCCTCCGGAGCTCCAACCCCTGCGCGGCGACCGCGGCGGCGGCGCGTCCCGCACACCGCACAGCGCGCACCGACCCGGCCCCGCCGCTCCCGCCGCGCCCGCCGCGGTCTTCTGCCCCGGCGCCTGCTGCGATCGCTAAGTCCCTGCTGGCAGAGCAGCGGCGGTCCCCGAGTCAACTTTCAATCCCCCCTTGGTTTCTGCCTCGCCATTCTCCTCTCGAAAGATGGCTGTTTGGAGAAGGGGGAGAAGTTAGGGGGTCGCGGGAGCCGGGAGAAGGAGGGCGCGACAGCCTCAGCAGGAGCGGGCGGAGGTGAGTGGCACCACAGCTCGGTCCTTGGCTTGTGCTCGGGTGATGCCCTGGGAATTGGGAAGCAAGTGTCCCGTGGATGCGCCCCTGAATTCCCTGCCCAGGTTCCCCAGGTTAACGGCACCCCAGTCCGGACCCCGACGCCGCTGTGCTTGCATCTAGCTACCCAGAGGTTGGGTGGTTTAGGGGGACCTTTGTCAGAAGTTCGGTGCCAGGTGATCTTTTTGGTGTAGACTCTTACACTGGCTGGATAAGCCTAGGAGAGGGGTCGGTTGCGTGACGCCCCCACCCCCCCCACCTCCGAACTCCCCCTTCACACATACCCAGTTTATGCTGGAGTCGAATTATGAATGAAAAGTTGTACTGCCAACGTGTTGCTTGAGGGGAGCATTCCTTAGTGGGGGTACCTTTGATGTTTCGTGGGGTACTTCAGTTCCAAGTCTATACATCAGAATACTGGGTTTTAGAAAAGTTCCGGAGCCTGGGGGATGGGAGATAAAGCAGTTCCTTGCTAGAGGCAGGAGAGTGATGAATCGTCAGCTTATTAAGGTAAACTAGCGAATTAAACGCCAGCCGAGACTGTCAGAAGACGGGGGCGTTCCCTGAACGCCTGGCGGGCAGCGTTTGTTTGGCTTTGAAGCCCTCGCCCACTTGTCCGCAGTGAGTGGTGCTGGTGTCAGAGGCCTGTGCGTCCGTGGTGTGATCGAGTGGGACCGAGCTGCTCTCCAGATTCCAGGCACGGTTGTCAGGGAGAGGTGGCCTACAGCGGGGAGCCTAGGACGCGGTTAGTGTGATATGGAATTGGAAATTTTCTAGTGAGTCTCTTATGCTCTAATTTCAGGAAGATCTGTCGCGTTTGTTTTCCGTGGCAGGGAGGTGTGTGTAATCTCCTAAAAGGAACTTTACATTAGGTAACTATATAACATTTGAATTCTGTGAGAAATGAGAGATCTACATATATCCCATTATACGTGTATATTGTGTATATTGTATGTGTATATGTGTATGAAAAATGTGGGAGTGGCATACAAAGGCTTAAGAAGTTTAACTTCAACTGGAAAAGAAAGTGAAGAGTTAATTTTTCCTCCCCAAAGGGTATAACAATGCTTATACAACTAAATACTCTTGGTGTGTGCTGAGATTTCTTATAAAGGGTAAGATTTAGGAATTACAGGTATTTGGAGTACAAGCAATGTTTTCAAGCCTTGCAAGCATTATTGAAATCTAAGAAAAAGAAGTATATAGAGAAGCCATATTAAAGAAAAAGTAATTTAAATTATTTGAAAAGAAAACCTTTTGACACTTGAAAAGGTCTGGATGTTATTTTCTGATGCTCTAGAAATCTTTTTAATCCTGTAATTAATAACAGCACAGAATGAGTTGCAGTTAGTAAATGAGGACAATTAAAATATATTTGGAAAGGATATCTTTTGAACTACTCTTTGGTACTTTGGATGTTTATTATGGAAATTATTGTGACTGAAAATTTGTTGTTCAACATATTTGCTTTTTACCACAGATAATTAGTCCTCTTTTTCCTTTTAAACCACTGTTCTAGTTTGGACCAATTTAATTACCCAAACACCAAATCACTGATGTGCCTTCTGGAAAGCATTTGCATTTAAAATGCTTAACAAAAATATTGTATTTCCAAAACAACAAATAACGTAGTCGGTTGTAAAACGTTCTTGTAATTTTATTTTCATCCATTGTGTTTGAATGAGACAAGTCTCAGGAAGAGGAGGACCATTTGCTGGGAATACCTCATTTTCTGTGTAGGAAAAAGCAAATGTCTTCATGTAGGTTCCAGTCACAAACAGGTGCTTGTAGGGTGGAAATCCTGAGTCTGACCTTTCTTATTAGGCTGCCAGCTAGAGGCAGAGATGCTTTCCCAGGTCTCCTCCTGAACTGATCATCTTCACTACAGAATTGACACCGTTAGATGCACATGAGGTTGTACAGAAGGAAGTTAAGAGTTTAAAATTATATACTAAATTATGGTTAGGAGGGGTTTTTTCTCTGATTTTTTTTTTTTTTTTTTTTTTTAACTTTAGTCTTCCTGTTTCTTTCCCCTTGCAATTTAGCCTATTGGGCTGGCCTTTATTAAAAAGTCAGACCAAACACTCTTTGGCTAGAGAGTGGTTAGCATATTAAACTGCCATCTTCTGTAAAAATAATGATGGCCCTTCTGAAATTATAAAAGATAATTTTATACATTGTCACAGACCTTTGTGATTGAGTGTTCTGTGACCATTATTATGTCCAACATTATAGTAGACAGAATTGCTTTATGAAGTTATTGCCACTATACATAATTACTTATTATATATATTTGGGGTGTATTTGGAATATAGTTGGGTTTTAAGGAGTTTTAAATCATAAGACCAACTGACCAGATAACCTGTTTAATTAACTCGTTTAGATGATACAAGAAATTCGGATTTGTATTAATATCTGCATCTAAGGCTGTTTTAGGATTATACTGTAATCATTTCTTTTTATTAGAATTACCTCTAGTTTGAATTTGTTTAAATATCCTAACATATCATGCTGTAATTTATACCCATGCAGTGGGGAAGGTGTAGGTTATTGTTAAACAGAGATGTGAAGAAATACTAGCTAACAAGGAGAGCCATTTGAGAAACATATGGACATCATAAAATCCTTCTGTATGTAGCATCTGTACCTTCTCATTAGCGAAATATTGTAGTTATGGACATTTTTTGTTATTGCATCCAAATGTGGCTTTTAACTTTTGCTTCAGTGAATTTTTTGTTTGTTTGTTTTAAAATGTAATTTATATTAATGCTTAAATTGGTGGGGGCTTTATTGTTTAAAGGCCTTCCCTTTCAATAAAGACATCATACTTAATTTAAACTGCACACATCCTCAGATATGTACATTTGTTTCCTAGCTTGTTATTATAACTCTTACCTTTCTCGGTGATTCTTCAAAACATTTGAGAGACAGGTAGGAAGACATATTGGTCTTATTTTTGGAAGGAGGCAGCAGGTACACTGATAGATCCAAGGTCACACACTAGTGAATCAGTGTGAAGCTAAGGATAAATCTATATTTCCTGTGCTCTGTTCATAACAGCAAGCTTCTCTGGTGGCTGTCATGACATTTTCATAAATTTATACATTCTTAGATTTTTAAAGCGCTTAACTTTGTAGATGTGGAGGTCAGATTTTATATCAGTCAATATAGTCATAAGGGGATAAGCCCTTATTGTTACCTGCTGATGGAGGAGAACCATGAGTCCTATAGCTAGCGCTAAAACAAGCATACTCACCACTGAGGGATATTCATTCTTTCACATCCCTCTGCCCACACCGGCCCCACTTTATCAACTGCACACTGCCCTTTTATTGGCCAATGCTGCTTTGAAGTTTGTTAGCACAGTTGTCAAGCTTGAGAATCATCAGGCTCACTGGTGATGGAACTGAGAACGTGATTTTTTGAGAAGAGAGAATATTGACAGAAGGCAGCAATGGACTGTCCACTCGAGAGCCAGCCAATACTGATTAGGGATCATGTTATTCTGGGTGTCAGGACACCCACCTTCTCTTATTAGCTCTGCTTCCTCAGCTGAACTTATAGAAGTGAACAGAGGGTTTATGCAATTATCTACTCATTTCTGTCCATGTAGATCTCGTATCTGGATAAATCAGGCTTAAAAATAAACAGAGAGCAACTTCTTTTTCTCTAGAGAAGATATTCTTATGACTTTTTTTTTTTTTTTTTTTTCATCCTCCCAAATAGCTTCTCCTTCAAATCTCACCAGAATTTTTCAGGGCAATTGCCCACAATCAAGGTGATAGACTATTGTTAAATTCAAAAGTGGAATATATTATCCAGGATGCAGAAGAAAGCATTGTATTTTCATAGAAATATATAATCTTCTGCAAGCTCGCATGTATTTTATGAAAATACTTTCGGCATTTCTGAATAAGCAGACAGTACCAGGCTCTCTCTATTAAGTTAATAATGTTTTCTACCGTCATTTTCCCTAAATGTGTGGTTTACAGGAGCTTACCCAAATCATTTTGAATGTGAAATGCTAAAAAAAGTGACTATTCAAGTGTGGTTTGCTATTTATTATAATTAATTCTGCTTAGAGCCCCAAAGAGAGGAAAACTCCCATTCTTTATATTCTTTGCTGCACCAGAGAGAGTATAGCATGCTGTTAGTGAGTTTGAGAAGAGTTGAGGTTGCTGGAAATGGTACTTTCTTCCTGTTTCTACAGAAGAAGGAGATGGGTGTGGGCTAGTTTAGTCTGAATGGAATAGTGATGAGTTGAATTTAAATGGCCACTGAAGGAAGGTTAAGATTTGGATCACTCAAAAATCACTCAAGATACTTGTTAGCAAATCGAAACAAACTTTAGTCAATTTAAGCATTAAATAATTAGTGAATTTAAGCATTAAATAAATGTATTAGAGGATATTGTCTCTATTTGTTTTCTATTGTTTGGTAACACATTATCACAGATTTAGCAGCTTGAAACAACACACATTTATTATTTCAGTTTCATTGCTCAGAAATCCACACATAGCTTAACCATATCCTCTGCTCAGGGATTTTATCGGGTGTTGATCAGGGCTGCAGTCTTATCAGAAGCTTAACTGGGGAAAGATCTGCTTCCCAGTTTCTTTAGCTTGTTGGCAGAATTCATCTCCTTGTGGTTGTAGGACTGAAGTCTCCATTTTATTGCTAGCTGTCAGTCAGAGGCCACTCACAAACAGGGCTTCCGTCTGACTGCTGTTCTTTGCCATGGGACCCTCTCACAGACAGTCTTACAACATGGCAGCCTACTTTTCAAAGCCAGCAAGGAAGAATCTCATGTTCCAGTATGATAAGACAGTCATCACTTTTCCATTCGTATTAGTCCTTACCTATCTCCTTCTTTCTGTAACATTTAGGAGTGATGTCGACATCACCTTTGCCATATAACATAATGTATTCAAGGAAGTAACATCCATCGCCTTTACCATATTCTATTGGTTTAGAAGCTTGTCATGTATTGCACCCAAATTTAAGGGGAGGAGACTATATACGAGGGCATGACTTATCGGCGGCCACCTGTGGATGTGTCAATCACGTTCACTATCTCATAGAGTCTCTGGGATAGTCAGGAGATGTGGCTTAGAAGCCACTCAATCAGAAACAATGCTCACAATCGCTCTGAAAAACGGATTCAGTGAGATAGTGTGGTCAGTGTTGGCACACCAGCTTCTATAGTGGAAGTGGGCTCTGTATCATCAGAGAGAGGATTCTCCATATATAATAATGGGGTTCAGTTGCTGATGGCCAAAACAAATGACAAATGTCTACTGCTGAAGGAAAGAAGGAGAAAAAAATGTGAGCAAATCATTGCTTAATGAAATGTTGAAGTTTTTGACCAGGATAGGTATAATGACCATCGGGAGATGGGATTGAATTGGAGAGTAGCTGGAATTATGCAACTCCTTAGAAAGAAAACTTTTCTAGGATTTAGGAGAATGATGGTAGTGAGACCTCATTTAGGAACAGCGGTGGTAAGAAAGGAGTAGAAATATTTAAAAAGATGAATCACTAGCACATACTATGTTAGTCTAGGATTTGACTTAATTAGTCCCTAATGTATTCCATATGCAAAAGATATTTGAGGGACTGGTGCCACTGATCCTTGTAGGGAACCAGCACTGTGCTTTGGGGGACCTGCAACGTGGCCTCCCCTTATTTTACAGGAGAGAACAGAGCCAGAGACCGTCTCAGATCCACTGTACATGGATCTGTGGGACATTGTGTAGGGACATGATGGTCTGTTGAGCACAGCCTGCTGCTCCAACCACTTCACAGGAAAGATATTTTTTTCCTAATCTGTATCTCCTCATTGACAACTGAGCTCAGATTTCCCTAGTTCTGTGTCCCGTCTTCCCCCCAAGTAAATGGAGACTTGGAAAGGTTAAATAGCTTATAAGGATATGAAATCAAGGTCTGATTGCAAAGCCCACAGTCTTGTAGTATATACATCCCATACTCACAAGCAGTAAGTGAAGTTTCCAGGGGAGGAACTTGTTTCTCCTACTGAAGAGAATGTCAGCACTACAGTTGCTCTTGGGTTCCTTCATTCATCTTGAAAGAACTGGGTAGTGGAAGATCAAGTTTAAAGAGAGGAGTGAGAGAATATGCTGTATCATGCCTTCTTTTCTTTTCCCAGCAGGAAGTACACATTATAGGTCTTTCTTCCATCTAAAAGTAAGAATGTGAAGTGGAGGCTGTGTATTTTTATTTCTACTTATCATTCTGGCTAAAAGCAAAAGCTCTGTGTATCCTTTCTCTCCTATATGTAGATTGCCACTATTAAATTCAATCAGGCAACATTATGAATTCTCATCGCCTCTTTGGCCACTGGGTTCTTTCTATAGCTTTTTCAGTTTTTGATCTACTTGAAAAGTCTATTCAGACATTCCTCCTTTTTTCTTCTATTACTCAGTCCCCCTTTCTACTCGGTGGTGCTTCTGTATCCTATTCATAGGTATTCTACTTTTTTCCTCTTCTGTTTTATGCACTTAAATCTCTTCTTTAAATGGATCTAGTTCCATTGATTGGAATCGTTGGCCCAGATCCCCTTGCTGCTCTACAAGCTCAGTGTGGGAACTCACCTGTATTCTGTTAATTTTACTGAGTTGTGCCCTGTGTCCCAGCACGGTATAAAGAAGACTTAAAGATTTCCCTGGGTATTTGAGTCAAAATGTAAACATTTAAAACTGAATACCCCAAAACGCACTGATTGGCTTGTTAGGTCAAGTGTCTATCAATGGACCACTCCACTATGGCCAGGTATTGGGATGGCCCCCCCTGGGCTCAGATGTCTGCCCTTCCCGAGTAAGACTGTTTTCCAGGAGGGGAATTGTTGACCACCCTCCACCTGATAAGGATAGACTACAATAACCTAATCTAGAGCAAGCAACAGATCAGGAATTCTTGAAATAAACTTGTTTTTTTCATAGAGGTTTTAGGTGTTCTAGTTAGCTGAGGCTGGATTGAACTCTAAAAGCCCAAACTCCTTAGCATGTCACCCAGATTTTCTCATGGACTCGACCTAGTCTATCTTTATTACCTTTCCATTTTTAATTCTTGCTGCTCCCTGCCTTTCTGCTTTAAGGATTTAAGCCCTAAACTTGGAGCTAGCAAGTGGCTTAGATTTTAGATAATGGGAACAACCTGCCTCAGAGAACAAATCAACATGTAAAGAAAAGTCAAGGTGTGTGTGTGTGTGTGTGTGTGTGCGCGCGCGCGTGTGTGTGGCGAGTAGGAAACAAACAATGACAGCTTTTCAGTTTCGGCATCTAGTTAATCTTGAAGCAGTTGTACAGCTGATTTTTCTAGGATTATGTTAGGTAAGCAGCAAATTATCCATAAATTGAGTTTCCGCCCTTTGCAACTGAGAGTACGAAATAGCACAGATTTATTTCAGCCTCGCATTCTCAGTGCATTTTCTGAGCCTGCTACCTCCAGAACTGTCAATGGCCAGCTCTTCACCAAAATCCGACTTCTGCTCCTCTGGGGTTTTCTTTGGAGACTTGCCCATTTGGAGGCTGCACCTCCTGTGCTGTCCTTTTCCTCCAGGCCAAACTCATGTTCCTCCTCCTTTGTGGTGCTTTCTCTGATTTCTGCACCTGACCACAATCTCATTCTTCTCTAAATTCCCTCAGTAATTTAGGACTACGTCAATGGTTCGTGCAGGCTTACAAGTTGAATTATAGTATTAGTTGATTAGGAAATTGTAATAAAAAGTCTACTGTATGAGTAAAGCCTTTAAAGGAATTTGCATTTTATTACCCAGCATCTTTTTAGTTTTGAAAAGTTGTAGTATGCTTAATATATGGAGTGATTTACATATGTATTTGTGGTTTCTTTCAATTTCCTCTGTGACCCACTAGAGATCCATGGCCTCCCATGCTTAGATGGAAAGGAGGGAAGAGAAGGTTTGGCCTTCTAATGAGCACCCTCTCTTCCAATAAAATGCCACAGGAAGAGTGTTCTGATTTTAACCAAGATTACTGTTAAAATATATTTCTATATAGTGGGAACTCTGTATAGTGGGAACCTAAGTTATTCCAATTAAGCCTTTTAATTAAGTATGTAGGAACATAAATACAGATACTGTCACTTGTAGCTTTCACAAATTATAAGACCAAAAACCAATGAGCAAATATTAAATATGAACAACAGAACTGATGACATGAAAAGGAACAACATTTAATGATGTGGCAAATACATTCTGCTGCTGAAATTACGGTGCCAGTGTAGTAGTGTTGAAGAGTAAAGAGATGTAGCCTCAGATCCTGTTCTTATTTAATCTGTTTCTGTGTTTTATATTAATAGAAATGCACAACATGTCCTTTTAAACAGTAGATTAAAAGAAAACAGTATTAACTTCAAGGCTTTGTTTGCTGGTTCAGACTAATCGGACTAAATTCATACATGACCAAAACTGTACCGGTAAATCATCAGATATCAACTTTACTGAAAGGTATCGCTTGAGAACTCGCACGTCTTTTTGGTCTCTTAAAGATGTGATTAGCATTGTGAAGTTACTGAATTCCAAATCAGATGTGTAAGCCGTGTCCAAAGACTGCAGCAATGGAGACCAGATTGTATAGAAACTACTCAGAGATTGATGTACGTACACATCATCTTCACTCTCAAATGATGATGATTTTAACCATATACTGCAGGTACCTTTGGATGCCTGTGCTACCATGTGTTCGGTGATGACTCAATTCATCTTCACCTTTTGTCTAATCAGACTTTATTCATTTAGCAAATTACATGTTATTTGGCCTTATGATTGAGAACACCAACAGCTAGTGCGGGAGTGAAAAATTTAGTGGCCGTATTTAGTTTTAAGATGATTACTCAGAAATTAATTAGAATACATTTATACTTACTTTATTTTTTCAGATTATCATCTTGGTGCAAACCTAAAATTGAAAAAAAAAATTGCATGACAAACTCATGGATTTCACTTTGAAGTACCTAGTCCCAAATATTAATTGCTGCTTAAAACATTTTACACGTCATTAACCAGGTTGTAAGCCCTCTGAAGGCTGAGAGAACTTGCTTACTGGTTTTTGTTTTCTTCCACAGTATTAAGTGCATTTCAGAAAGTTGGTGACCAATGAATGTTTGCTGATTGACCAACTGTTTATATATCATTATTTCCTACTGTACTGTGAGCTCCTTGAGAGCAGGGACTAGTTTTGTTTTAATCTGAATGCCTAGCACAGCAACTCTTACATGAGAAATATTCTGAAAGAACAAAAGAGTGAATTATAAGCTGTATGCATGTGTGTGTCTCCTTTTAGATCTCATCCTTCGTACACAAGGCACTTCTAACAATTGTATAGAGCAGTACTGTCCAATGGAATTTTCTATCATGATGGAAATGTTCTATATCTGTGTTCTCCAGTACCATAGTCATAGGCATGTGTGACCTTTGAGCAATGCAAATAGTCAGGATAAGTGGCTGCATTTATTTTAATTTGAATTATAAAATAGTGTCATGAGGCTAGTAGACAGCCCAGGTCCGGACAGAAGGACTCTATTCTCAAACTTACTTGCCCACATCTCCAGCACGACTACATTTTTTGGTTGTAATGGGATGTATTTGAATATTGTTATGAGATGGACAAAGTAAATTATCTCACGTTTGACACAGAGGAATATGTTCCATCAAATTGGTTTCATTCTTCTCCCAAATGGCCAACAACATTGCATGTCATCTCGTCACTTATCCCATCATAGGATCTTTTTTTTTTTTTTTATCATTTCCTTGTTAGTCTAGAGGCCTGACACTGATCACTGTATCAGATAAGTTTTACATGCAAATTTTTTTAATGGCCCAGGTTTCCTTGTGTTTTGTTTTAGTTCCACTGTTATAATCTTTTTCTTTCCTAACAAACCATTTAACCTTGGATTATCTATGTCATCGTCATGATCATCAGCATTGTATAAAATGATGTTTATGCTATGCTAGCCTATATTTGATGCACTAATGTCTGCTGATATTGTGAACAAATTTCAAATTTACTATACTCTTTAAAAATATTCCTTCTCTTCTACCGTTGCTTTTTTTGTCCTTTTAATCTTTCTGGTACAGGTGAAGAACGAAGAAGCATTACAGGTATTTAAACATAAGTATAACTCAATCCTTATGTAAGATGTAACCCTACCATAACAAGTTTCACAGCTGGTGTCAAAATGCATGAAATCAATACAACAGGATTTTCCATTCAGAAAGTCAAGAATTACTTCTTCTAAGTGGCCACGTCTCTTATGCAACTGGTGGCACTTCCAGAGCAAGACTTAGATTAAAATTCATCATACATTTATTGAGTCCCAGTTTTGGGTATTCACATAGAGTGTCTCATGTCTTTCAAGAATGCTGCATCTAGTGATATATAGTGGTTATGGAGACTAAATATTCAAATAAAGTGAAATAAACTCTGCTGAGAAGCAGAAACACTTCAGCAGTTTCCACTCATTCTCTGCTGCTGGAGATTTAATAGTTGTCTTAAATGGCAGAATTTGAATGCACAGATTTCAGCCTGCATTCTTGCCTTTTGTTCATTTTTTCGGTCTAGCGTAGTAGTTCCCAAACTTGAGTGTGCATCAGAATTTCTCTTCAGGGCTAAACACACAAAAGACTGTAAACTGTACTTTATAGTGAGTTACCTCATTTTCCAAGGCAGTTTTGTTTGTACTAGATTTTCATCTTGGAACCTACTTTTTTCTCACTACCCATAAGATGCCTCTCCTCTGTATCTCCTTATTTCCACTTTCATTCCAGCACAGGGCTACTCATTGAGAGAACTTGTAGATATGCTTCTGAATAGGTTTCACAAAATAGGAGAAAAACTCAGTAGCAATTTATAGGATTTTGCACTTGTGAATCACCAGTTGTGTTTTGGTCTCTTGATTGCTTTCATCTGCCTCTTAATGGTGAAAAGCTAGTACCGCTTCATTATTTTCCCCTAGCCTTCCTGAATTCTCCTAAAAATCCCCATTGATGTATATTATGCATTAGGTTCATTTTAGGCAAGATGGAGGGAGTGAGGAGGAGAACTTTCTTTTGTGATTTGTGCTATAAATACATTTTTAAATCTCCTACTTATCTGTTTGACCCAAATTAAAAAAGTTGCCTACATTAAAATAAATATTTGATGAGTTTAGCATTGTAGTGAAACAGTAATAGTTTGCCTTTATTTATAAAGTTCAGCAAAAGCCACTGCCAAACCTATTCTTGTTTACTAACAAGAACACCTTTTGGAGTCACTTACTACTTTTTCTCTATGAAAATAAATTTAATGAATTCAACTTAAGTTACGTTTTTGAAAGTATAATGCTAAGACCACTCAAGCCAAATGGGAAAGGATAAGCCAAATGGAATGGGATTTCAGATAATGGCTATAGCTTTAATTTCTCTAGAATAGCAAATCTAAAATATTCCTGTGTGAATTTATAATTTTCAAGTAACTGTTGAAAACACATTAAAATTTATTTCATGCTCTATTCTGTTTTTCTTACTTATCTTCTGATCCCCACATTACATTATTATTTTTGCTTGTACAGCAAATAATCTTTTAAAGAGATAGTCATAATAAAAACAAATTTTTTATGTTTGTAGTAGTCCCCTCTTACTTGTGGGGGATACAGTCCAAGACCCCTAGTGGATGTCTGAAACCATGAATGGTACCAAATCCTACATATACTATATTTTCTTATATATACACACTTATTATAAAGTTTAATGTATAAATTGGTCACAGTAAGAGATTAACAACAATAACAAATAATAAAATATAACAATTATAACAATTTACTATAATAAAGTTATGAGAATACGGTCTCTCTCAAAATATCTTTGTACTGTACTCACCCTTCTTATGATGATGATGATGTGAGATGGAAAAATACCTCATTAAGTCAAAAACTTTCACCTTTCCACTTAAAGGAAGAACTTTATGGCTTCTCCTTGGCATATCTGAATTGCCAGCATCACTACTCTTGAGCTTCGGAGCCATAATTAAGTAAAATAAGGATTACTTGAACACAAGCTCTGTGATACTTCCACAGTTCATGTGATGACCAAGATGGCTCTTAAGTGGCTAATGGGCAGGTTGCTCGTACACCAGTATGCAGTGTGGACACACTGGACAAAAGAATGATTCATGTCCCAGTCAGGAAGGAGCAGGATGGTCCAAGATTTCATCATCCTACTCAAAGCAGCCTTCAATTTAAAACTTATGAATTGTTAATGTCTGGAATTTTCCATTTATTATTTTGGACCGTGGTGGACCATGGGTAACTGGAACCATGGAAAGTGAAACTGTGGAGAAGAGGGGAAACTACTGTACTCATGTAGTTGCCATTTTCAGTGCTGTTCATTGCTTTCATTCACTCATTTCCTTTTGTGCTTTTCATACCTTTATTCTGCCTGAAGAGCTTCCTTTAAAATTTCTTGTAGCATAGGCCTGCAGGTCTGAAAATATTTTCATTTTGCCTCCATTTTATAAGGTTTTTGTTGGATATGGAATTCTAGATTGACAGTTTCTTCCTTTTAATACTTTAAAGATGTTGCTGTACTGTTTTCTCACTTACATTGTTGTTGTTTTTTTATGAGAAATCTGCTGTCATCTTTATTTTTGTTCCTTTTTATATACAACATGTCCTTAAAGACCTTCCCTTTTTCATTTCTTTCAACAATTTGATTATAATATATCTTAGTATAACTGTCTTCATGTTTCTTGTATTTTGTGTTCACTGAGCTTCATGAACTTTTGGGTTTATAATTTCCATCAAATTTGGAAAAAAAAAAGTTATTTATTTGAAATATTTTTTGGTTTCCCTCCTCTTCCTCCTCTCTTTCTTGGTTTCTAATTCCATGTATATTAGGATCACTGATGCTCTGTTTATTTTTTTATTCTTTTTTTCTGTGTGTTTCATTTTGGATAGTTTCTATGGCTTTGTCTCAAGTGCACTAGCAGTGTGTTTTTCACCTCCTACATTGTAGTTTGCATCTCTTGAAGTTCAATTTGGGTGTTTTAAAACATTGTTTTTTGAAGCTCCATGGAGTAGGTTGATAATAACTGTTACAATGACCTTGTCTGCAAATTCTAAAATCTTTTTTTTTTAGTTCTTGGTCAACTTTATTTGGTAGATTTTTTTCCTTAGTATGGGTTATATTTTCCTACTTCTTTGCATGCCTGGTAATTTTTGATGGATGCCAGACACTGTGAATTTTCCCTTGTAGAGTATTGGATATTTTTATATCCCTAGAAACCTTTTTGAGCATTTTAAAAAATGGGATGCAGTTACAGACTGAGAAACAGTTTGATTCTTTCAGGTCTCACTTTTAAGATTAGTTTCTGAGTATTCTACCCCAAACGCCATGACTTGTAAGTTTCCCAGTTTGGCTGGTGGGAACAGGCACCATTCCCAGCCCCGTGTGAGTGCAAAGTACTGCTCCCTCTAATCCTTTCAGGTGGTTCTTTCCCTGGTTATGGGTTGTTTCCTTGCATACATGTGCTCAGCTGTACTTTGCTAAATATTGAGGGGTATTTACAGATCTCTGGCAATCTCTCTTGTTCAGCCCTCTTCCCTCTGGTACTCTGTCCTGAGATTTCTAGCTGCTCTCACCTCCCTGGTTTCTCACATACATCTCTTCAGTGCAGGCATCGTGCTGGGCTCTGCCTTGGTTTTCTTTCCCAGGGCCATGGTCTGGAAGCTGGGACAGTCATAGGGCTCATGTCATCAGTTTCTCATTGCTTAGGGTTTGCCTTATTTCCCCGTTCTCAAGGATCATTGCTTGGTATCCAGTGTCTTGAAAACTTGTTTCATATATTTTGTACAGCACTTCCATTTTTTTCAAGCAGGAGGAAGATTTCCATGCCTGTTACCTTATCTCGATTGGAAGTGGATCTTCTCTATTTGTTTCTTTTCCAGGTAAAATCTTGTTGGTCAAGATCATTTTTGGAGACTATTTAAGTATTTAATACTCAGTGTAGTGCAGTTTATTGTGATACTCTTTCTAATTTTCAGTGGTGTACAAACTTTCTATGATGAACACTTTGTACTATACACATATTTTCAAAAATTAATAATAGCTACATCCTGTGTTGCGTGTAATGATTTTGGTCATCACCCTCGCCATTTAAAACCATTTTTAAGGAAAGCCAGTCATACATCTAGAAGTTAAATTTGCTAAACATAATAATTTACACGCATTTAAGGAGATAAAAGATGCTACTATGGTGAAGGACTTTGTTCCCATTAGCTTGTTTTTTAGAAGGATTTAAGCCAAGTAGCTTTGAAATAATATACTCTTGAGTTTGTAGATCGGAGTGATCTACAAATAAATTACTGTCTTTTAAATTGTATCATATTTTATGGAGTTCCTTTTTATATTTATTTAGGAGATTCTCTTCTTCATGGGTCAGCCTTTAGAATGTTCACATATCAAACAGTAGTGATCTATGTGCTGGTGAACTATTTTATTTTTAATTTCTCTAGAATTTGAATGGCAAAATATAGTACTGTGAACTAATATGAGAATAAAGTGTCAAAATTCAGGAGCATGTCTTGCTATAGTGCATATATTGTGGTGCTTCAAGAGTTTTCTGGCAGTTAGGACACAATTGACTGTTAATTTAAAAGAATCCTTGAGGTAGTATCATTCCATATGCTGTAGGAATATGTCAGTGATTTTTTTTAATTTTATGATTTGAGTTTTTAATGTAGTCTTTTGAAATCTAGTTGTTAAGCATGGCAAGAAGAGTAGAGTTGCTTTAGAATTCTTAGGAAAATAATTTTGTAAGAACAAATTAAAATTAACTTTAACTTTCTTCGGTACTGTCATAAATACCAGCATGCTGAAGCCAAAATTGCAGCAATGTTACATTGCTATGTTTCCAATATTTAAGCATAAAGGTTAGGCCAGATTTATATTCTCCTGTAAAACTGAACCAAAATATAAATTATTTATAGAATTTTAAGAACAGAATCTTAAAAAACTGAACACCACTCTGTGGTGGAGACTGCCATTTGTCTCCTCCGATACATACCCCTTTCTCCATCATCCTCAGACATAGATGCCCTGAATTTTCACTGGGGACAGACCCTCACAGAATAAAGATGACATTGCTTGGCTTCTCCTGCAGCTAGGCATTATGCTATGTGACAAAGTTCTGACCTCAGGATGTAAGCAGAAGTGATTTGTGCAACTTCATGATGGGCCGACAAAAGAGAGGGGTGCATTCTCTTCTTTGCCTTCTCCCTTGCTGGACATGGGAGACTACTCTGTTAAACCTTGCTAAAGAGGCCAGTTCTCTAAGGATGGCAGAGCAACAAACTTTTTTAAAAGGCCTGGGACAAGGATGATGACTTCTTGAAGCAGAGCTGCTATAACAGCTTGGAGTTTCATGTGAGCGAGTAAGAAACTTCTATCTTGTCTAAGCTACTGTTATTTTGGGCCTCCGTTACACACAGGCAAAGCTATATACACGGTTCCCACATTTTCTTGTTTATATATATGTTAGTAGTCGCTTTTTATAACTGCAAGCTTGAAAGGACCAAGTGTCACAGATAGAGATCTAAACTTCTTTAAAGGACCGCATTTTTTTAAATTGGATTAGTCCATTACTATCAGCAGACGAGGACAGTGCAGTTAATCCCATCTGGCTCTTTTCTGAGAAACTTGAAGAGTTGGTGTTCATGAGCTTATGCTGACTTTTGAAGAAAACAAGGTTTGGGAAAAGAGTAAAAGCTAAGTTATTCAGCTCTCTACTTTGCTTCCAGTCACCAAATATTTTTTCAATTTTCCCCATATTTTGTATGTCATAGTCATCAAATCCCAAAGTCTGCTTTTCAATTCCCAGTGTGAAGTAGCTCCCTGTGCCATTTTACACTGTTTACTACACCCCCTTCTGGAAACTGTCATCCCTGAGCCTCTGGGACGTCACACCCTTACTGTTTCCTCCTCTGCCTCTGCTCTCTCCTTGGTCTCCTTTACGGAATCTTCTTTCATCCACCTCTTCTTGGTAGGCATACTCTGACTCTTGGCTCACTGTTTCTTTTACTTTGTGATAGGGAAATCACAAATTGGCAGCTTGTAGGCATGTTTTGTTGATATTGCATAGAATTTAAAGAAATGTTGCATTAATTGGCAGTATTTAAAAATCAGGATATTTAACATAGAACTTAGATTTTGGCTTTTCCTGGCCAAGGAGATGATCTGACAGCACTACACCTCCATTCCCCATAGCGTCAGGTGGTCGGAAGCCACTCATACCTGCTTCCTTCAGATCAGGCGTGCTCTTTCTTCTTTGTTATAGTCCCCACCATTCCCTATTGTTTATGTCTTGTTTTATTTATTTACTTGCCTTTATTTATTTTCCTTACTTGCCTGATCAGTTAGGCATTTAAGTTTATGATACTCATAATTTGGGGGTAATTT
The DNA here is from genome assembly GCF_036562045.2 of Rhinolophus sinicus. Classification (NCBI taxonomy): domain Eukaryota; kingdom Metazoa; phylum Chordata; class Mammalia; order Chiroptera; family Rhinolophidae; genus Rhinolophus; species Rhinolophus sinicus. The sequence goes on from NC_133758.1 coordinate 96,139,820, forward strand.
AAGTTTTAAGTTAATCTTTTCTAAAAGCAATTTCCCTTTTCTTCCCCTTTCTTTTCAATTCCAATTCCTCCTCCCTACTCCAATTACCACTGTCCTACTTAGACTATCTTATTCTCTCACCTAGCTCACTTGCAGTAGAATCTTAACTGAGTTTTATGCCTTATTCAGATCCTCTAATCATCCTCCAAACTGACATTTCTGAAATTAAAATTTTGATACGACTCTATCCAGCCTCAAGACTGAGTAGCTCACCTGCCTTCTAGATGACTTCAGACTCCTTAGCATTTTTGTAAATATAAAATGGTACAATCACTTTGCAAAACAGTTTGGCTGTTCCTCAAAATGTTAAATATCGAGTTACCGTATTACCCCACAGTTCCACTCTTAGGTATATGTCCAAGGGAATTGAAACATATTTCTAGACAAAAATGTGTACGTGACTGTTGATAGCCATTTATAATAGCCAGAGACTGGAAACAACCCAAATGCCACCAACTGATGAATGAACAATATGTAGTATATTTACTCAATGGAATATTACTGGGCCATAAAAAAGGAATGACGTTTTGAGTCATGCTACAACATAGATGAACCTTGAAAACTTTATACTAAGTGAAAGAAGCCAGACTCGTAAGGCCTTTTGTAAGGTCACATATTGTTTGATTCCTTCTATCTAAGATATGAGAAACAAAAATAAAGTAGTGGTTGCCACGGGCTGGGGAAGAGGAAATGGGGTGTGACTGCTAATGGATATGGGTTTCGTTCTTTCTTTTTTTTCTTTTTCTGGTAGCAGTATGGTTTATTAAGCTGTGCCTTAGTACAGGCACTGGGGCTTTCTCCTGGTGGTCTTGCTGTATGAAGCCTGAACATTCTGCCAGTTCTTTTTGAGGAATGACATCAGGAAATTGAAAGCTAAGTGGATTTTGTATACAAACCAGTGGCCACCGCCAGACACAGCACCTTCTTCATCTGGAACTTGATGGTGGATTTCACTACCTTGATTTTGGCCACCATGTTCTCATTGTGGGTCAGCAAGGAAGGGAACTTACCAGCCTTATTCAGGCCTGGGCCCAGGATTTGTGGGACCTGCTTGATCAGAGACTCAGAAGCCAAAATGACATAATACTTCTTGGCCAGCTTTTACACTAGTTTCTTACTCTTGTTGAGTTTCTTCAGTGCCTCAATGTCCAGGTGGGGTATGCACAGCCTGGGCTTCCTCACAAGGCTCCTGGGCCCCAGAACACATACGGAGAACTGGGGGCGGGGAGTGGATTGAAGCCTGATGGTGCCTGAGAATTGTTTGTCCTTCTGAGGGTCATAGTTTCTCAAGCTGATCTGGAGCCCCACCATCTCCAAAACCTTCCCACGCATGCTCTGGTTTCCATGCAGGACTTGCTGCACCGCCTCGTAGAGGGTGTTGCAGGAGATTTTGCTGCTCATTTTGCCTCGCGTCACAAATACCGAAAAAGACGATACGGATTTCTTTTTTGCGGTGATAATAATATTCTGGAGTTAGACATGTGCTGCTGTACTAATCTAACTGCTCTAAGAGTTCCATGCCATCGCTCAGTGGTATCATTTATACATTTCTGCTAGAAGAATCCCTTCCCTATGCCCATCTAGAGAATTCCTGATTTTCCTTCAGGTTTTAGTTCAGATCTTATTTCTGAAATTCCTTCTTCTACACCAGTGCTGTCTACTTAAGACAGGGATTAGGTAGATTCTCTAGAGCTAAGGAAGAATACACTACAAACTGAAAAGAGACTGTGGGGATAGAGCCAGGAGTGCAGTTTCCAGGTTCTCGCCCTCACGTGGAAAGGTGCTCACTCCAGTAGTAAATGGCCATCAACTGTGATTGGATGACCATCAGCTGTGGCTAGTTGGCTGTGAGCTGTAACCAGTGAGCCATTGGTTATAATATAACTAATATAACTGCTGTGGCTACGATAGCAGAAAATGGGGGGCTAGCAAGACGATGGTGACTGAGCTAGCAAGAACGGATTGCAGCTAGCAAGTGACGTTGGTTGGCAGAGAAGTAGATGGCGGGTTGCGGATCATGTGGCTCCTGCTTCCTGTGTCTCCAACCCAGCCGCCAGTGAGAATATAGTAGTATGACTCTCCTATCTATGGCTCTGTGGGTGTTCCTTTTTGGCCTCACCATGTCCTGTGTTCTTATGTGGGGAGTGGGACCAGAGACCCCGCATGATACCCTGCATGACAGAGACCCACTTTGATGAGCTTATCCAAATTTTACAATCACAAAATCTAAAAACAAAAGGTCTTTTTATTTTACGGTAAATGTAAGGTGTTCATATTTTATAGTTTTTAATTTTAAATAAAATATGGTGGGCTCAATGTGGGGAACCATGTTTTAAAGCAAGCATCATGTCAGAATCTTCATCCAGTTTTGTTGCCTCAACCTACCTGCCCCCGCCCCCCATCCTGTGTAAGTGAGGAGCATCTTTTCTGTGACCCTCAAATACCCTGGGCACTCCTTTTACCTTGAATGGTAACTATCTGTTTACTTCTCTGTCTCTCCGTCTAGCTTGGAGACCTCTTGTGTCTTTCATTCTCTCTCTATACAAGTAAATCCTAGTGATTCTCCATAGAAGTTTGGCAAATTTTGAATAAATGAAAAGACATCCTCAGGGACATCAAATGTAGCTATATGGGGAGATAGTTTGCATTTGCTTTACTGAAGATCAGAGATCTGAGGACTGTTTAATAAATGCTATGTAATTAGAGGACTTCATCACAATACAACCCGATCTCTCCTTTGCTTTTTCCTCCCCTGCTCTCTCTCTCTTCCCCACCCTCTCTGTCACACACACCCTTTAAAAAGCTATTTCAAAAAGAATAGAGTAAAAAAAGTGAGAATTTTCACTTTTCTCAACCTATGTACCTGAGGAAGGTATTAGATTTAAGGCCTACTGTGGGTATTAAAATGGCACTTTCCCCAACAGATTTTTAAAGTGTTTTCTGTACTTTTCAAAATCGTCTTTCCTCTTTGTGTCAGAAAATGCCTAAGTTAAAATTCATGTACTAACATTAACTCCCAATTTAGATCTTTTTACTATGCAGTGGCAAATAGTGGCTAGTTAATGTTTTTTTCTTTGAAAAATGTGATTAAACTTATTTATGTCATCCTTCACTTTTTAACCTTTGGATTTTAAAACTAGAAATTTCTTTTCTATTCTGTAGTATATTGTTTGGGTTTCCAGAGTCCAACCCTGAGATAAAGGTTTGACAGCAGGTAGTTTATTTAGGACGCAGAGAACACATAAGTAGGCATGGGGAAGGCAGTCAGTAAAGGGCATGTATTAAACGAGCTATCATTTGGGGCAACTGGAGTTTAATTGTACATAGCACCCCTTGGAATTGTCTACCTGATAAGCAAAGGAGCTGGGGTTTACACCATAGAACCATTACTCGTAGTCGAAGACTGTTTACAGGCTGCTGTGCAGGTCCAGGGAAAACCCTCGGGCAACAAAATGGAAATCTTGGCAGTTGGGAATCTGTGGGCACACATTCGAGCCTTGATGGTTAGGGGATGCGGGCAGGTGTCAGCAGTGTCTGCTGTATATGGAGCTGATACACCTCAGTGGAAGGAGTGCTACCATGTGAAAAGTATCAGAGTTTAATGTAGCCTTGCTCAGTCATTTACTCAATCATCAGATAGGTACCTACTATGTGCCTGATACTGTGCGAGGCAATGGGATCTACCAATTCCCTTTGTTGTGGCGTTTAGCTTTTTAAAGCTCAGGTTCTTCGTTTATAAAAACTTATGTTCTTTTCAGAGTTGAGATAAAATGACATGATAGTCCCCAAAATACTTAGAAATGTTTAACATAATATTTCAAATTTATTATTATGGTATTTACCCAAATTTACCCTAAGAAAACAGTAGAAATGCAGTTAGGCTATAAACTTGTCTCTTACTAGGGATTTATTAGCCAGTCAAAAGCTTTTTTTTTTTTTAAAAATTTAGATTGTGTGAATCTGGCCTTTCTGTGCAGTTTGTATAAGATAGTAAATTTATAAGTTCTACGAAAGGAAAAAGGTACAATTGGGATGATTATTTTTAGCCCGTTGGCTGTGAAGGGATCCCAGGGAAAGTGGATAAAATCAACCTTCAAGTAGTAAATAGGAATTATCTATGTGGAAATAGAGAATTTATGAAGGAACAGTGCATTCCATGAGAGCATTTGTTAAATCCAACAGGCAGAGCAAGTAAGAACCTATTCAATGTCCAGGTTACGCTTTTGAGTCCACGGGTTGGCCTGGACAGGGTGACATTGTGTCTCTATTGTGAACAGTGTTATCTGACTAGTTACTTAAGTTTTCCTAGCCTTTCATCCCTAAACTGTAAATCAGGGGCACAAGCACCACCTGTACTATAAGATTATTGTAAGGATATATTGTAAGGATAAATGGGATACGCTATGTAAGGCTGGGAGAATCAAGAAAATTCTCAGCAGCCTCATCCATCGCTTTGGGTATCAGTGCAGTTTCAGGTTACAAATCATATTGCCCTAAGATGCATCCAGCCCTACACAATGCAACGTTTCCCCAAGTATATGGAACATCAATCCCACAACATCTACAAGAAAAACAGATTATGAAGTTAAAAGAATTTGAGAAACCCTGTGTACCATAGGTAGATTTGATGGAGAGTCACTTTCAGATATTACAGTGCTGAGATGTCTGGGAAATGTTTCTGACTTTATTAAATACTGTGTATTAAATTTCTTTAATCACCAGTTTCTCTCTTTTACCCCCCAATGTAATACCTGTTCACATAGGCCACTCTTTGGGACATACTCATTTAAAGAGCTTTATGAGTTGGATCAAGCAAGTTGACAATGCTTATACATCCGCATTAATATTGTCTAGCAAAGTAATCATCTCAAGAACTTGCAAATGTCTTTAAGAAGTATGGGCTTTGCTCAAAATATTTTTTGAGGTTCTTTCTTTAGGTATGCCTCTGAGGCAGTTTATTAGTCAGTCCCCCCACATCAATCATTACGTGATCTTTTACATATCTCATTCCTCATTTTCTACACACAATCTTATCACACATCCAATGATTGTTTCTAGGCCTCAGATCTGTTCAGAATGATGGTTTTTTTGGCCACATTTGAAATAATTTAAAGAACATTCCCTGGACAATTCTCAAAAGTCGACTTCCAAAAGTGCTTGGAATAATGCCATTGTCATTAAACTAAGTCATAACTTTCAAGGTGAGTGGTTTCAAAAGGGACAGAAGCTACTTGAATATGTATTTCCTCTGCAGAATAAATGGTTTGTTTGTCATTTTATAATCATACAAGTCTTGCTGAGTTCCTACTATGTGCTTGTCCGTTTGGTAGATAGAGTTGATTTGGGACAGATGTTCACAGTCTAGTGGAGGAGAAATAAATGCTCAAACGTAATCATGATAGAAGGGGATAAATGCAGTCGTCGAAGGATCAGAGTGTTATTTATGAAAGTATGGAGGAGGGGTCTGCCTTGGGGATGAAAAAAGCTTCCCAACAGCAAAGGTACTTACGATGAGCCTTGACTGCCACATGGACAACAGAGAAAGGATATTTCAGGTGGAGAGAAGTACATGTAAGGAGGCTCAGAGACGTGAAAGAGGGTGGAGGAGCTGCAGCCACATGAGCGCAAGTGGACTGTGGGCTTCTCATTGGAAAGTGGAAGTTGATGAGGCTGGGAAGCCAGGAGGAGCCCTGACACAAAGGGCTGTGTAAGTGCTGGGCATAGAGTTTGGGGTTTATCCTCTAGGTGGTGGAGCACTATTGGTAGATTCTTAAACGGAGAGAGCCATAGTCATAATTTTTAAAAGATTGTTTTGGTAGCACTTTGTAGTTGAGTTGGAATAGGGAGAGACAGGGGGCAAGAAGCTCAGGAAGCTGCTGCAGTGGTCCAGGCAAGAGTGAGTCTGAACTAAAGTAGTAGGAGTGATGATGGGGAAGAGGAAATTGCTCTGAAGAATATTTAGGAGATGAGGAGGTAGATTGTCATGAATGACTGGATGAAAAGAACAAGGCCAAGGACAGTCTGGGATGCTCTCAGATGGGGCGGATTGGATATTGGCACCAGTCCGTTGTGTTTGGGATTCAGGAGAGAAATACGTTTGGAGGGATATTTACTGAATTCCGTTTTGTACTTGTTGAATTTGAATACTTATTGGTTATTCATTTGTACTTTCATTGAGTCCCAGAGTAACTGCTCTGTGCTAGATAATGTGCTAGACTCCAAGGATGTGGCAAGGAAAGAGTCACAATGTTCCATGTGCCCCAGATGCTACAGCCTAGTGGGAGAGACTGACAGAAGCAACTAATTAACAAACTATCTACTTCATTAGTAAGTAAATAAGAAGGGGATGTAACTCATAAAGCAGTTTGCAATCCATTCTGGAGCTTAGCAGAACAACATGATCTGCTAAGTGATAGAGATTTGGAGGTTATTGGTGAATAGTTGCTAACTGAAGTCATTAGTGAGATTACCTAGACAGGATTTGTAAAATGAGCAGGAAAAGGGACTTGAGTTAGAATAATATGAACATTTAAGGAGCATTGTGGTTGAATAAAGTCCTAAGATGAATCTGAAAAAGAATGGCAGAGTAATTGAAAGGGTTGAGAATGTGGCAGAGAGGTGAAAAAAGATAGCTATATCCAAGTTCATTGGCTTTGGCACTGCATATCCATGTTGGCTCTAGCAGGAACAGATACAGCAGAGTGGTAGGTATACAAGCCATATTTCCATGCAGTGGTGTACTAGAGCTGGCTTACACTGAGTTGTGAGAGCCAGATTGTTCAATTTTCAGGAATTATGCATGCTGGCTATTAAATATAGCCATTATTTAAAATTAAACTATTTTATACCACAAAGGAAACCATCAACAAAGCAAAAAGGCAACCTACTAGATAGGAGAAGATATTTGCAAAGGATATATCCAAGATATATAAAGAACTCATATAGTTCAACATAAAAAAAATCTGATTTAAAAAAAAAGAAAAATGGGTAGAAGACCCGAATAGACAGTTCTCTAAAGAGGACATATAGATGACCAACAGACACATGAAAAGATGCTCAATATCACTAATCATTAGGGAAATGAAAATCAAAACCACAGTGAGCTTTTTATCTCACACCCATCACAATGGCTATCATCAATAAATCAACAAGCAGGGTTGGCAAAGATGTGGAGAAAAGGGAACCCTTGTGCACTATTGATGGGATTCCCAATTGGTGCAGCCACTATGGAAAACAGTATGAAGGTTCCTAGGAAAATTAAAAATAAAATTTTCATATGACCCAGTAATTCCACTTCTGGGTATTTATCCAAAGAAATCCAAAACACTAATTCAAAAAGATATCTGCACCCCTGTATTCATGGCAGCATTATATACAATAGTCAAGATATGGAAGCAACCTAAGTGTCCATCGATAGATGAATGGATAAAGAAGAAGTGGTACACATATACAATGGAATATTATTCAGCCATAAAAATAAATAAAGTCTTGCTATTTGCAACAACATGGATTGACCTAGAAGGTGTTATGCTAAGTGAAATAAATCAGACAAAGACAAATGCCATTTAATTTCTCTTATGTGTGGAATCTAAAAAATAAAATAAACAAACAAAACATAAACTCAGATGCACAGAACAAACTGATGGTTGCCAGATGGGAGAGGGGTTGGAGAATGGGTGAAAAAGGTGAAAGGGATTAAGAAGTATAAATTGTCAGTTGTTAAAACAGTCATGGGGATGTAGAGTACAGCATAGGGAATATAGTCAATAATATTGTAACAACTATGTATGGTGCCAGATGGGTACTAGACTTATAATTGTGATTGCTTCGTGAGGTATATAAATGTCTAATCATTATGTTGTACAACTGAAACTAATATAATATTGAATGTTAACTATATTTGAAAAATAATTTAAAAAAATATTAAATTATGTACACTAACAAATAAATTACATTAAAATCGCATAAAAATCCATCCTCCATAATTATTTTAGTACATTTTCCTAGTATGTATGTTCTTAAGGTTACTGATGGCTATTTTGTCGAAAGGTAGATGTACTCTATAATTGTGTGCTGCTGTACATCTCTTTTGAAGTCTTCATTGACTTCACTTTTGTATCTTGAAATTAGCCATAGAGTATTTACACCATAAAAACTGGCAAATGCTATAAATCAGAGATTTTATTTGTTGATTATCGACTTAAGAAGGTGAGATATATTGTTAATAATGCAGATTAAACTCAAAAATATGTTGGATGTGTAGCAATTACATTGTGAATGGCACAAAAATTAAGGAAACATTCTTCCAAATAATTATACAACTATGTACACTATTATCCAATTCAACAAAGCAGTTGCTTCTATTATGAGCAAGAGAAGTTCTGACATATACAGTCATTAGTTCACTTTCATCTTACTTATTAAAACAAAAGAAAATAGCCAACATTCATGTCAGAACATACCAGATTTGGTAAATAACATTGAAAGAATTTTGCAAGAAACAGTTGACTATATGGAATTTACAGTAGAGAATATTGTGAATTTTATTATCATGTGTAAATTGTATGTTGATACATACATATACACATATTTATTTTTATGAAAGCCGATTGCTAAACGTTTACCTGCACATGATGGCTATATCTCGTACATGGAAGCAAGTGGGATTTACTCCTTTGAAAACCATGGCAGGGGAGGGATATTCCCTGGGTACTAGGCATATAGGTAACCTTAAGACATCCGCAGGTTTGGGGATGTGTGTGTGTGTGTGTGTGTGTGTGTGTGTGTGTGTGTGTGTTTACTTGGATGGATTTGTAATCCTAACGAGAGGAGCCCATAGAGAGGGAGAAATTGGTGGTACAGAAAAAGAGAGAAATAAATGTTGGGAGAAGGTGACAGAGGAACGGGAGGAAATAAGAACACAGACTATTGTGGGAAAATGAGCCTTGAACCCAGGGAGCACCCCTATTCCTGTATGGATGAGGAATGATAACATAGGATGTGATAAATTCAAGTACTTGTACATTAACATCAGTGAATTGCCATTTAAGAAGTGGGTAAGACGACTTCAAGAAAATCAACCCAGAAAGATAGCTGTTAATTTATGAATAAATTACAGAGTAAGAGGTGATTGACCAGGGCAAGTGTTCATGAGGATTTAATCTCTGAAACACTGTGTTGTATTCTTAGTCTCTTCTGCTAGGTGGAGATTTTTAAATAAAAAAAAGAGATGATTTAAAGACACCTCATGCATTTAAATGCCAAGTATTATTTCTTTTACTTAGCCCGGCAATGTACTGCTAAATTTCCACAGGCACAGGTTGAGTTTCTCCTCGATGATCAGAAATGGGGTATAATTTGAGTTTGACTAAAACGCGTTCATTGCATGCATGGGGAGTTTGAACACAAGGTAAAATGTTATCCAGACTGCTGAAGAAAACAAGTCTTATTTTGGAACATGACTTTCTTCAGCATTATAATTTATGACTTTTCACTTGGATTCTTGCTTTTAGCACACTCATATTTATATATATGCTTCAATCAAAGAATGCATAACATTTTGCTTACACTGTCTCAGCTCTATTAGTTTTCCACTATTGAAATTTACAATCCTTATTTTTCCCTCAATTGAAATACAGTAAAATAAAGAACCATTTTATATTTTCACAGTACTTTAACATTTCAAGTCTTTTCAGGTCTATTTTCTCAAGATGTAGTAAATAATTATCCCACATATTCAGAGGTACTGGCACTGATGGTGCTAAATATGGGTATTGGTGTTGAATATTACATGTGACTAGCCCTGAGTTGCCATCATTTTTTGAGCCTAACATTGTAGTTACCGCCTTTGCATTTTAATAGCACCTCATCCATCTGGCTGAGGAGCTCAAAGTCTCGCCTTGACTTTTGGAAGAATAACCTGTACTGGTGTTGGTAGAGTTACAACACTTTTGTGGCCCTGCTCAGGCCGCTGGTCCTTCTGTTTGTTGATTGATTCGTGGTTGCAAGATGCTGCTGCTGCTGCTGCTGCTGGTGGTCTAAACATCATGTTAGTGTTCAAGGTAGAAAAAAGGGTAGGGGACAGTGCCAGGCACATGTGTGTCCTGTTTCACCATGAAAGCAAAAGCTTTAGAGACACTTTCTTAGCAGAGTTCTGCTTAGACCTCATTGGCCATCCCTCTGTACATGAGTGTTTGGAAAGTGATTATTTAGCTGCCCAACATCTATAGGGTGAGATAGCAAAGGGGAAGTTGGTAGAGAATGGCTTTGATTAGCCAGTTAGCAGTGTTTACCAAAGGGGAGGATCTCAAGTCCTGTCTAGCTCTAACCTTTTCATTTCTATAACATCAATTTAAGGCTGTCTTACCTAGAAAGCCGCCCTTTTAGTTTCCTTACCTGCAGGCTTGGGAGAAACGTTGTTGACCCCCATCTAGACTTTTCATTGGTAAGTAAGGCCCGGGGACAGTTCCTTCTGGAGGAGAGGATTCTTTTTTTCAGTATCAGCCTTGATAGAGCAGTCCCGGAATTAAGGCACAACCCTGAAATTGAAAGGGAACCACTGTTAACAGACTTTGGTACCAAGTGAGGCTGCTGGGAAGGCTCCTATAAAAAATACCGGTAAGGAAGAAAGTATTCTGAGAATCTGACCAATAATACTTTTTCTATCTGAATGATTTGAAGAACTAATAGCTGCATACATTATTGGTTGTTTTCTGGTTGGTGTGGGACTGTACATCAAGACTTGTTGTTTGAAATATGTTATTTTCTTTCTTTGAGGCTAAAAATTATTAGAAAAGAGTGACATTTAAGTAAACTGTTCATGGACTACTTGGGAGCACTGAGAATGGATCCGAAGTGAATGTATTTCTCCAATTCATGTCTAGAGCATGTCTAAATCTTCCACTTTTCACACCTGCAAAAATAAAATGTTCCTGACCCTCTGGGCATAGAATGATTGTTTTGGGTTTAGGAGAATAATTTTTAAATGACAAAAGGATTTGCAGTGCATATAAATGAAAAGCCAAATTACTAATTTGTATGCAAAATTAAATTCCATTGTGAAGATGCAATGAGATATACATATATTTTTTTTTTCTCAGAGATCTTATTGTATTCCAGTACTGTGCTAAGCGATTCATACATGTTATTTTATATCCTTGAAGTAGTTAATATTATTTTTCCCTTTTTGAAGAACCTGATGCTCACAGAGGTGAAGTTACTTGTCCAAGGTTTCAATGCCAGTAATTCATAGCAGCTGGGATTTGAAACCAGGCAGTTTGCCATACCTGCCAGGTGTGGACCTGTGCTCTTAATAATAATAACAATTAGGCAATATGCCAAAGATTTTATGTTCATGTCATCTATTATTAATTAAAATCCTAGACTTTGATACTATTATCATCACCCCTAGTTTAGAGCTGAGAACACTGAATAGTAGAGAGATTCAATAGCTGTCTCAATTTTTCGCAATGTCCAAAGCGTGGCTTCCAACCCAGGCAGTCTGACCAGACTGCATTTGGACCCTAACCATGTAACTAAACTGTTTGTGCATAGTTAGTCACGTGTTGACTTGTATGTCTATAAAATGTAATGTTTATTTCTAAAGAGAAACTTTTCCACATTGTAAAATACCAGAAAACCTTCTCATGTTTCTCGATGGTTTCCTGCTGAGAGACGACTCTCCTCTTCTTAGATCAAATTGGGTCGCAATTTTTCTGGTATACGTTAACAACAATTTGATATGGATTACTTTGTGTCTTACACATATGGCCAGAGCTTAGATTAGTTTCATTTCTTAGGTGACTGAGTGAATTTTTCTTTATCAAAAGTAACTAAATTTATATTAGAAAAATTCCTGGCTGAGAGAATCTGACATCGAAATTCAACAATGATGAAAGATTATGCCTGACTGGAAAAGTTATGTTTTCTGTTAATGCTGATGTTTTAGGATAAGGGAAAAGTGATCATTTTTATTTTTCAAGTACCACTTTGCTTAAAGGATATTAATAGAAAGTAGTATGCACTTCCTTATACTGTGAATTGTGATTGGAAAGAAAATGTGATTGCTATTCAGTCTCAAAAAATAATCTACTTCATTATAGAAACATTCATATGAAACTATAGTTCATTCTAGATCAGTGGTGCTTTGATTTTGGCTCAAATGTATATAAAATTAAATACAATAAAAATTATTGCATGAAAAAAATCAATTTTATATTATTCCAGGCACATTTCATCACCTAACTCCCTTTCACTGGAATTCAGTGCTATATTTTATAGTGATTGACTCACAGAAGAAAGATCTGTGACTTCTATCTTGCTGTATGACCTTGGGGAAAATTGGCTTAAATGTATGAAAGGATATTTCAGGCATTGACTCAGACTAAATAAATGTGCTAAATTTGATACAGTGAGTGGGAAATTTTTCTCACCACATGGAACCACTAATGAGCTTGGGAAGTAAACATGGTTAAGTAGACATAGTTGCCTTTTTGTTACAATAATTCTGAATTGGCCTATTAGCATGAATATCATTTCAGTGAACTTCACATTTGTAGCTTTGGACTGACCAAAACACCAAACCAAACAAAAACAAAATAAAATGTCTCCAGATGAGAGAGCTGTTGTAGGGTGAATTGTATTCCCCAGAAATGTATAAGTCCTAACCCCTGGTACCTGTGAGAGTGACTTTATTTGGAAAAGGGGTCTTTAGAGATATAATCAAGTTAAGATGAGATTGTGCCAAAGTAGGGTGGGCCATTAATCCAATCTGACTGGTGTCCTTATAAAAGAACAAATAGAGAAGCACTCAGGAAGAACACTGGTGACAACAGGGGTAGAGACTGGTGTGATGGCAGCAGCAAGCCAAGGGATGCTAGGAAGACCCACAACCACCAGAAGCTAGGGAGAGGCAAGGAAGGATTTTCCCAAGGCACAGAGGGAGCATGGCCTTACACCTTGGTTTCAGACTTCTGGACTGTAGAACTGAGAGAAGAAATACCTGTTGTTTTAAGTCACTTAGTTGGTAGTAGTTATGGTAGTCGTCCTAGGAAACCAATATAAGAGGTCAGAACGGAGTGATGATGGAGAGAGTCAGTGGTAGTGCCCTGTGGATTTTGCTTTCTCCCATAGTTCCGCATCTTCCTTCTCCTCCCCATGTTATTATCATAAACATCAGAAAACTGGGTTCTGTTTCTCCCACCGTCACATACCTTTGCAACATTACTTAATCTCCCTCGGTCTCATTTGCTTCATTGGTGAAGTGAAGATCTCCCACCCTCTGAATAATAATAATGGCCAACATTCCTCATCCAGGCCGAGGGCTCAGTGCTTAACATGGAGGGTTTCATTTACTTCTTACACGAATCCTGTGAGGAGTGTGTTACTATTATCCCTACTTTACAAGTGAGCCAAATGGTGGCATTTGTTTGTGATGTCTTACCTTTTCTCGTCTTATCCCTTCAGTGACTTGAACATGGGAGTCAGAGCTAAAATAGTGTATTTATGCATCCTTGATGAGACAGGTAAACACAGACACCTAACTTGACTTAATCAGAGTAGGAAGTGGGTGAAGACCATTGGAAAGGGATGTTACATCAACATGGTACTATGGTCTCTTTGGCCATATCACAGTGTCTTCATGTACAGAATAAAAGGTTCATATTTTCATTTTTAAAATGATCTTTCTTTGTTAGACCTTACCCCTTTTTTATTTGAAAATATTTTAATATAGTTTCCTTATTTTCTGGCTTGCTTAAAAATTTCATTATTGGAGCTACTTCAAGTTATGATACGATACGGGAATCTCATGATGTGACTGACGTTGTTGCCATTCGCTGTGTGCTACCACTGCCTAGGTACAGCAACCTATGAGATAGGGGATATTATTCCACAGCTTACACACTGAGGCTTAGAGAAACTTGGTCAAAATGACTGGTTTTCAAATCCTTGTCTACTGGGCCTCCATGGTCTATTTTTGTATGTTCTTGTAAGAAAAGGCCGTGTACACAGTGACATGGATTAATTTATCAGATAAATGATTAACTTGAAACTAGGAATATGGGCCCTAAGAGGATACCAGCCAAGATATGTAAGTATGGCAAATCCCAAAACATCTAAAAAATAGTACGCTGAATAGAATAGCTTAGACCTGGGGACGGGGCACAACATGAGAACCCCAGTTATGTCAGCATGGGGAGATCAAAGATGAATTTGGCTTCTTTCAGAATACTTAATCTAAAGCGATTCTAGAATTGGACTAATTTATTCTTAATTACCATAATTAGGGCCCAGCTAAAATGGAATGTTTCCTGCTTAACTCAAGAGCATGGGAACAAGCTTTACACTCTATCCCTACCATGAACCTTTCAGTTCATGGTAGGTTACAACCCTATAATAGAAACAATGTTCTATTTGAAATGAGAGTGCAAAATAAGTCTGTTCCATGCTGTTTCTTTCATGGACACTTTGTCCCATGCCTCTCGTACAAAAATTCTTAGAAAATCCAGCAAGCAGTAGTATTTGAGTAGGTCTTAGAGGCACAACTGATCTGACCAAGCAGTGTACGTTGGTTAAGTGAAATATGAAAGACTGCCTGTTCTATCTCAGCCGAGGATGTCTGCCATAGAAAATGTTTGTTATGGCACAGTAGGGAGACTGAAGCCACCAGCCTCTTACTACCCAAACTTGCCTTGGTTAAATTTGTCTCCTAGCCCCTAGAGAACTGTCAGTCTCCTGAAGAACTGGGCAGTCTCGTGTAGGAAACAGGAAAAGAGGTGAAGGAGCTTAGCCAGTCTACCAGGAGTATATTCTGGGAACACGCACTTGCACAGTGAATAGACACTGGAAAGTCTGACTGTCTAATTTGGATTTTCCGTTTAGACCTGTCATGGTGAAGTGAAATATCTGTTGGATTGGGAGTAAGTGTGTCAGTATTTTGGTCACAGCTCTGCTACAAATTAACAGAAGGCCTGGGAAGTGGTGCTTTGTAGCAGTAACGTTCTTCATGTGTCGAAGCTTGGGTTTTTACATTTTCTTTAACGTTTGCAAAATTCCTTTTCTACCTGCAAAAGATCATAGGTATCATTGTTGAGAATGCGTTTCATCAAATGTTGAGCAAGCCCCTGGATGTTTGCCGTGACCTTACCATGCTTGCCATCTGTGCCATCAAAGAACATTTCCACGGGTAACACATGAGAAGTTTGTAATGTGGATGATACCACAGTTTGTATCTGGAAACCAATATCTAATGGGTAATAATACTGATGAGTACTGCCATTAATGAGTAAGCATTTATTATGGGCCAGGTAGCTCACTGATACTCCACAGGGAAGGCTTTGCCCCCCGGGGACATTTGGCACGTAAGGGACAAATATCTCTGAAGACCTTAATCAAATATCTCTGAAGACCTTACCAGTTGTCACCACAGAAGGGGGGAGTGCTACTGGCCTCTAGTGGGGAGAGGCCAGGGGTCTTGTTAAATATCATTTAATATTCAAGGCAGCCCTCACAACAGAGAATGTTCTGGCCCAAAGTGCCAGTTGTGCCAAAGCTGAGGAACCCTGCTTTATAGCCAATCTTTGATTTTTATACATGATGATCATAGAAGAGGTTAAGCCCATTTTACAGCTGAGGTTCAAAAAGGCTAAGTCAATTTCTCAGTGTTGAACTGTTAGGCACACAGCAGGCATTCCATCTCACTCCCTAAAACCCGTTCTTCTCAAACAAAGAGATGGTACCCAAACACAAACCCCTACCCCTCCCCGTCCCCAACATTGAGATGTATCCTTCACCTCAGTTTCTTCATCTTTAATACGAGAAGATTTTGTGTCCTTTGCCTAGAAGTCTGTAGTAATGTATTTTGGTTGGGGGGTTGGTAGTAGTGGAGAGGGGAGATGGGGGGTTGGTGATTTTTAAAAAGTTAAGATATTATACTTAAATGTAATATTTTTGGCAAAAATCTGTAGTCATAAGCAGTGTGGGTGAAATACAAAAATATATATTTAGAGTTTAGTGTTGCTCATACATATGCATTGTTTTTAGATTAAGAATGAGAGCTTTGAGTTTCTGCTTCTCTTTGTATGTTTCAAAAGCAATTTGATTTGCTCTTCTCTTGGGTGTGATGGTGATTTGTAGAGCTTGCTGGTTGTTGAGGAATTGAAGACTCTTTGTGGGTACTTAAAGATGAGAGTTTACGTCCATGTAGACAGTAAGGTAGATTTGGGGTGTTTTGGAATTGAAGCATAACAGAATATATAGAGACGTGAGCTAGGCCAAATTGCACTTTGGGGAGAGAAGTACGGAGAGCCCCATGAGGACACTATGTTTTATTTACTTCTCTGGTCACTGATAAATCTCAATTTTGGGATGAAGTGCAACAGATAAAT
Source organism: Rhinolophus sinicus (assembly GCF_036562045.2). Taxonomy (NCBI): domain Eukaryota; kingdom Metazoa; phylum Chordata; class Mammalia; order Chiroptera; family Rhinolophidae; genus Rhinolophus; species Rhinolophus sinicus. The sequence continues at coordinate 96,156,244 of NC_133758.1, forward strand.
AAGGTTACTGCAGTACAAGGTGGAGAAAAGTTAATTTAAACTATTTTATTAGAAAACTTACATTTGATGAGTGGGAAGTGTAGCTTAGGAAATTGATGCGACTCATCCCTTTATAATATTAATTTTCTTGCCAAAATATTACGTTGTCTTTTGCATAGTGTATTCGGGGACTTGTACATTGAAATATAGTGACAGCTGCCCTGGGTAGGGTTATACTTGCCCCTAGAGTCTTATGTCTTCACAGAGAGTCGAATTTTATTCTGGAGATGTGGGGCAGCAGCTTCAGTTGCTTTGCACAGTAAACACCCAGAACAAGGGTGCCTCTTTGATTTACCTGGTGTTCATTCTGTCAGTTGGTAGAGTTAGTAAGCAGAGAAGGGACAGGACATGCAGCCAAGGTAAGGTAAGTGCCATCACAATATGCAAATACAACTTTGAAATTGTCTATAGAGGAGCTGAAAACAGGCAGCTTTTAATCAGCATCCAAAAATTGAGCATTTTAAGGGAGCAATACACAGAGATATGCTCAGTGTGGCAGTCACGTTAACTGAAAGAATGGATTCTAGGTTTTCAGCATTAATTTCAAAGCTCTAAGAACACAGGTCTAATCTTTACTGCCTTATGGGAACTACAGACATCATCGTTTTCACAGGCATTCACTGATCATTGCAATTTTTATTTTATTTTATCTTTTTATGCAATTTATTTTTAAGTAAAAGAAAGGTACTGTATTTATTGAGAATTGTTTTATATGCTCTGAAACTTAATAGTTCACAAGGAAAAGATGAGGAGATCTTGAGGAAAAGATGAGAATGAGAGTTTCTACATTGTATGAAACCTTGATTTGAATTGCAATTGTTAATTTGTGGTTTTTTTTTTTCCATCCTTTTATGAAACAAAGCGACTGCTGTGTTTTTTCACCATGCCAATTCCCCACAAACCACCATCAAGATCCATGGTTTCAGCAGAATTTAAAGATGTTATAGTAATTACAGCATTGAAAAGTCCCCATAGCTTTCAATCATAATATTTTATATAAGGCCAAGAGAAATGTTAATTCATTTTCATATACAGTTGACAGATTATGCTAGACTTGATTTTCTTTAGAGACCATGTACATATTTACCAGTAGATTAAACTCTGGTTGTCAGTTATGTGTGTCAGTTGGTGAAAATTTGGATTTGTTACACAAGGGCAGTATTCTTGTAGGCAGGGGAGAGCATAGAAAGGAATGGCCCTGACATTGTCCTCTATGTCACGTAAATGTCACAAGAGCTCTGGGACCTAGATGGCATTGTTTTCCTTTTACAGTTGAGGGAATAGAGACAAAAAGCATCAATAACTAAGAAGCACTTTTTAAAAATAAATTTCATTGGGGAATATTGGGGGACAGTGTGTTTCTCCAGGGCCCATCAGCTCCAAGTCAAATCATTGTCCTTCAATCTAGTTGTGGAGGGCGCAGCTCAGCTCCAAGTCCAGTGGCTGTTTTCAATCTTTACTTGCAGGGGGCGCAGCCCACCATCCCTGCAAGCTTGTTGTTGAGAGCTCGCGCTCTAACCAACTGAGCCATCTGGCTGCCTCAGAAGTACTTTTTCTGCTACACCCTAGTCGCTCTCTATTATCTGGACCAAGAAATGGAGATTTTTCAAGTCAGGGGGTGGAGACCAAGTTGTAGTTGTTTGTTGACTTGAACACAAAACTCTGAGGGTTTGGATTCATCCTTTAATTCAAAGATTTCTGCTGTTTTGGCTTTTTTCTTTATTTGGGGGGAAGATTTTTCATATACTCATTCAAATTACTGTTTGAACTATTTCTCAATAGCCCTAAAGACACGTTGGTTACAATGACAGATTTTGGCAAAATAGGCACTATTTAACTTGGAAGGTAATTCCTTCCACCAACAGAAAATTAATTCAAAATGGACTCTGCTGTTATCTTAGTTCTGATTTTGCATTGTTATTTGGTACTGCTTTTATTCAGAACTATTTTGTCCAAAATGGCAAAGGGACATTAATCAATTTAAAGCTAGAAATTCAAATGTGATTTTTGCAGCTGATAACTCATTTTCATCCCTGTATATTTTAATTATAAATAAATATGCAACCCCCCCAATTTAAACAGGTTGCATTCAAAAGTTCATTTGGAACAGAGTGGTTTGTAGTTTAAAACATTTTTCCATAGAAACAATGTTAGGTTTCCAGGCCAACCCACAAAAACCTAGTTAAACCATATTGTACAATTTCTGCTCTAAAATCATCATGGGGCCCACACAACATATATAATAATATTTCACTGGGAAAATGCAATTGGGAGTTTGGCTTAGAATAGATCAGAACTTCACTGGGGTAGAGCTGGGCACTTGGAAGTCTTCTTGACAGCTTGGCAAAGAGAATTAGGATCTTTTTTGTACGATAATATCTATGGTTCCCATGACCTTGGGCGAAGACTCTGGTAGGATGAAGGCTAAGATAGGGAATGGGACATCTTCTAAGAGTGGTTACATGATTCAACATGCTTGTGGCTGCCAGCAAGAGACTACTCAACTTAAATAACTGGGTTGACTTCCTCATATGAGAAGTCTGGGAGGCAGTTTTGACATTGGTTAATTCAACAGCTCAGTGAAATCATGGTTCTGGGTTAGGGTAGGTTCTTTGAAATTTTTATAACCTCATGGTTATATGTAAGCACAAGAATCTTGTCCTTGCATAATAAGCTCTGAAAGGTAAAAGAAGGAGGCGTGGTCTCTTAATCTTATTAAGTCGGAAAGTATCTCCCAGAAGGCCCTCGCCTCAGCAGAGTGCCCTTTACGTACTGTTGGCCAGAATTCTAAGTCAGAAGCTTGCTGCTAAACCAATCACTGCCCACCGAAAATCAGGTTGCTAGAACTGGCTTAGCGTCTAAGCCTTATAGAATTAGTTTATCTTCAGGTGGTGGCGCCGATGCCCACCTTCTCTGAGCATCCTGCCAAGTTCATTTGGAGATCTGTGGACAGACAAGAAGGGGGACAGTATGTTGGGTCAACGTCACCCATGTCTTCCACCCTGTCTGCCCCTGGGGGACAGAGGCCTGGGGAAGGAAAAGGTCATAACATCTGAGTTTTTGTTTTAGCTCTCTCCAACTCCCTGTGTGATCTTGAGAAAGTCATGTGATTTCCCTCCCCTGACTCCAGTTCCTATAAAATAAGGAGGTAGGATAGACTCATGTATTCCGCGATTTATTCATTCAATAAGGGTTCATCGAGCATCTACTTTGTTACAAGCAGCATTGTAGGCACAGAGGATATAACAGTGTATCTTCAACAGTCTTCCCCAGCTCTCTTATGTTTCTATGTGATTCTGAATCACAAGCTGCCGTGGTAAAGCTTTGGGCATTGGGGTAGGATGACAGACATGTAAGGCTTTCTAATAGTATAAACTCTAGGGGAAGTGTCATTGCCCATTCTAAAACAAGGCACAATCTCACTGCATTTTTCTTATACTTCTATCCCCAGAGGAACAGATAACTTGATTGATACTTTCTAATTTTTTAATATATACTTTTATCAATAAAGGAAATAGACGATGGTGGTGGTATGCAGGGAACTTCTTCACCTTTTCTCATGACCTGTAGGAAAAGTTAAAAGAGCATGGAGATAATAATAATGCTTTCTTAAACCCAAGATATTGAAGTAAGGTCTACTTATATTTCCAAGAAATATCCAGATTTGGTGAGGAAGAAGGAGAAAAGTGAGTTGGAGACGGTGACTGAGAAGAGCCTCAGGAGCACTGAGGAAGGAGGTTACCCTCCCATCGTCTATCCTTTGTCTCAGCCATTTCCATTCCTGCCACCCAGGGCACTGCCCTGCCTGGCTGCTGTTCGGGTGAGGATCAGGGACAAGAGAAGGGAAGGGACTGCAGGCAACATCAGAGGTTGTGGGGAATGAGGGAAGGGAGGCAGAAGACTGAAATCCCCTCCTGAGGGAATAGAAGTGCTGTTGCACCCCGAGATTTCGGGCTTTTTCTGAAAGTCCATTTTCTAAGGGAAAGTATACATGCAGAGAGTGCCAAAAAAATGTATGCACATTTTAAGAAAGGAAAAAACTGTATTAAAATTATAATACTCAATATATACCGATAAGAAAAGATGGATACAAGGCACATTTGACTTCTGCAATTACAAGAGGTGCTTAAAGTGGTTACCATCAGTGTAATTTTAATGCAGTTTTTTTCCTTTCTTAAAGTGTGTATACATTTTTTGGCAGCCTCTGTATAATCAAATGTATCAATAAGACGAGTACTGGCTTATAATAAATATGTTTTTATTTAAGCGATGATAAAATGCACTCTGAAGTACTATGGTGATTGTAATTAGGATGCTTTGGAATTCTAGTGAAACCTTTTGGGCCGTGTAGGTAGCAGAGGATTACGGTGTGTGTTATCTAGCTACACATCTGTGCACCTCAGGAGTGGCATACTTTTCTGCAAAGGACAAGATGGTACATATTTTACACATTGTGGGCCATGTGGCCTGTGTCCTAAGTTCACCATAAAAGCACCATAGACAACAGGTGAACAAATGGATGGGTTGTGTTGCAGTGACATTTTATTTATGGACAACTTCCTTGTGTTTCCTTCCAGTTCATATAATTTTTATGTGTCATGAAATATTTTCCTTCTTTTCATTTTGTTCAATCATTTAAAAAATGTAAAAGCTACTCTTTCTTTGTGGGCCGTGCTAAGGAAAACAGGGCAAAGGCCAGATTTGGTCCTCGGGCTGTAGTTTGTCCACCCTGTTTTGACTATCATCTATTTATCTGTCTGTCTGTCTACTTTATCTATCTATCTATCTATCTATCTATCTATCTATCTATCTATCTATCTATCTATCTTCCTTCTTTCCTTTTCCATCTGTGGGCAAGAATCTGATTCCATTAAATTCCATGCAAGGAATTCTTGCGTATTCATGTAGTCAACTGCTCTAAACCCTTATAAAGCCAATCTATTGGATCTCTAGTATTGATTCACTTCTGTTTTGCATGGTTGAAGTTGTACAAACTTTTAATATTATCAACATGATTTTAAAATATGATTATACATTTAGCACGACTATAACCAATTTGGAGTAATTCCTTTGTAAAAGATCCTTAAGGAAGTACATTACATCTAATAATAAATGATCTTGTTGAGACTTGAAAACCACAGGTGCGTGATAATGTCACGTTAGTTTTTATATCCTGAATAGGGCACTTGTTTTTTTCTGACTCATACAGGCAAGACTTGGAAGGCTGCATATTACTGTTTATGAGCCTTATCCTTTATTCCAAATCAAGTGTTTATTCCACTCCTGAACTTAATTAGCAGCTAAGAGCTTTGTGCTTTGTATTTTAAGGAAGCATGTGATTTGTTTATTAGTTCAAAAGCAGATTAATTATTATATCTTTAGTCACCATCTGTAAACACATCTATATTGGTGAGTTCTCTCCCGCTGAGTTACCTTGAAATGCCCTGTGGTGTTTTATTAGCTTTCAATTCTGTGTTTATTACAGTTGGCTGGAGATTTTTCAATTTAGTTTATTGGCCAGAGAAAGTCCAATTCTTCTGTGGAAACTACCAGTTTCTGAGGGTGAGGGATTTATTAATGCTGGCTATCAATTTGCTATAAACATTTTCCCCAAGTCATACTTGTGTTTTGGTTTGGATTAAAGATATTAGTAGATCAGTTATAAGCCAAGGTTTGAAGTACATTATGTACTGTTTGGGTTCAAAGAAGAGCAATTGGGAATAAAATTAGTAACCTCCATAAAAAATGTCTTCTGAGTCCAGGTCAGCTCCAGACAGAATTATTAAGTGCAGGAGGGCAAGAGGATAAATGGATAGTTATCGATGCACTGGCATTTTAATATTTTTTGATTTTGGTGTTGCAAAAACCCTTTCAGGTTCCAAGTGATTCTCTGAGAATTTAAAGAGATAACATAAGGGCAGCGATGGATCTGGGATGGGAACCAAAGTCATATGGCTTGTGAGTTTATGTTCCTCTTTTCCAGTGTCTAGGTTGCCAGATAAAATCTAGGATGCCCAATTAAATTAGAATTGTTTCTTATCAACAAATAATATTGTTTAGAATCAGTGTGTCTGCAATAATGCATAGGGCATATTTATACTGCACATATTTGTTGTTAATCTTAAATTTAAATTTAATGGGGCATCCCGAATTACCATGATTTGCTAAACCTGGCAACCCTAGTAGTGCCTCTTTCTCCTCTCCCTTTCCTAAGCATTCGTGCTGTCCAGGGGCCCCCACTGTGTGGCTGGTTTAGATTTATTAACTCTGTCTTAGTCCCTTCTGGTTACTATAACGATACACTGTAGGCTGGGTGACTTATAAACAACACATTTACTTCTCAGAGTTCTGGAATCTGGATAATTCAAGGTCAAAACGTGTGGCATATGGTGAGAGCCTGCTGTGGTGCAAGGGGTCTCCATAAAGGCACTGATGGCGCTCCCAACAGCTCCCCCCTCATGACCTGCTCACCTCCAAAGGCCCCACCTCCTAACACCATCATCTTGGGGGTTAGGATTTCAACATATGACTTTGGGGGGAACATAAACATTCAGACTATAACAAATCCCATTATTTGTATTTTTAGTTTGAAGTTGACCTGCTCAGGACCATTAAGTAAGGACCTTCTTCTTGCTGATTTTCAAAGTATCCTGTGACTAATCTGATCAAATAATGTAGGTTAATCTGTTTATCAGAGCTAATGGAGTCATGCATTATTTCTTCCACGTTGCATATTTTCTTTAACAGGACCTGCCGTTGCTAATGCCGTTGCTAACACACAGTTACTCCGGAGGCCAGGACTTCAGACCCCATGCAAAGAAAATGGAGACAAGTTTTGAAACCATGTTTTAATTTACTTTGGCAGTGTGTTTTTCCTCATAGAACCTGTTTGTAACTTTAACTATAGTTTTAATTTCATCCAAAATTTGATTAATGTAATTGTTGTCTTCCTATGATTCCTTTGTACTTCACACATTTTAAAGACAGTTTTGGTGCTTTTCCCAACAAACTGGGTTATAAAATACTTTTTCAAAACTTAGTGGATGATTAAGATTTCTAACAATTCTGAAACTATATTTTCACTTTTAGTGAAAGCTAATGTTTTGCAGCAAATCCTTTTCTTGAGCTATCAGAATACAGTGGAAGAAGTGAGAGTTTTCAGCATCCAACTGCTTAGCCATGAACCAAGGTAGGAGAAACCAGGAGGTCCTCAGTGCAGCTAATCCAAGCCAGCATCTTTGCCCAAACTCTAGGAAGCATATCTTTACCAAGAAATCTCAGAGATTGGACAGGAAACATACTCTGCCCAAACTCTAGGAAACATATCTTTACCAAGAAATCACAGAGATTGGACAAGAAAACCACTGGGTACATTAGGGGGATGATTTCATTATCTAGTTACCATGAAGAACTTAAGAGGGGCCCCAAACTCTTTTCAGACCACTGAGCAGAAATGGTGTGCTGTTAACCATAAAATATGGATCAACTCATTTCATCTCTCTGGCTGTTGGCTTTCTCATCGGTAAAATACGAGTATAGCAGGGGTGGGGCTAGGAGACCTCTGAGGTCTTTATTACTTTAGTTCTGGCTCCAACCAAACTGAGAAGCCCAAGGCATATGAAGCTTTTCCAGAACTACTTCTCAAGATATGTTAGGATAGGTAAGTGATTGCAAAAACCACCTCCACTATGCTCTATTGGAGTAGAAACAGTAGATGGGAAAAGGTGATTCTCCAGGGTCTCTGTAGGCAGTATTGTACTTAGATTGGGCTACCGGCAGGGCAGGAATAATCACTGGGTTGAATGACATGGTTCATCTAAATGATGGGAGTTGAGTCGAATATCTTCTTAAAGGTCTTTAATTGTGCCATGCCTCTTTTTCCTTATAATTAATGCATCTGACCTTGATTCTAGTCCCCTTTCTATCTCTTCCTCCCCTCCCTCCCTCCCTCCCCCTCGCCCTTTCTCCCTCTCTCAGCCCCTTCTTTTTCTTCCTTTTTTTGCCATTTTAGCAATGATGATAACGGGACTTTTAGAAGTTAGTCTTCCAGAAATAGTTATATTTATTGCCTATCTGGATTTCCAGAGTTAATTTCTCTCCATGTGCTTTTTAACCAGGGAGAAAAGAGAACACAAGCACCTAAGCCTTTCAAATATGTTGAAGAGAATGATGCTGTAGTTAGAGCAAGAAGATTGGGGTTTGAATCCTATGTCCTCTCGTTATTTACTATTTTATGACTATTGGAGAAGTCACTGCATGCATTTCCTTATATCTAAAATATAAATATAATCCTACTGCACTAGTAGGATTCTTTAACTCTGAAATTTTATGGGCAAGCACTTTTTAAAGTGGTATATAGTACTATACAAATTATTTCCTCATGTGCCTACGTAGAATTTTCTTTTCTTTGCACTACTAAATTAGTTATAAGTGTCTTTCTCTCACGCTAGATTTTAAGTTTGTTGAGGGAGGACCTTGTTTTGTTCATCTTTTAAACCCTAATAAATAGGCCTATAGAACTTATAAAATGGGTAGATATTTAGTAGGCTTTTACTATACTAATGCACAATCATATATGAGTACATATAGTGGTACACATAAATTTAACTAGTTTTCATTTGATTTATAGTTCTGTCCAGTTTTTGTGTTTTTTTTATTAGTTTCAGGTGTAGGAAGCAATGTAATAGACATTTACACCACTCACAAAGAGATAACCCTCCCAATCTACTACCGCTCTGACATTGTATATAGCTGTTACAATTCTGTGTCCAGGTTTTTTTCCTTTTTATTTCATTTTTTTTTAAACATTTATTTTAAGTGTGGTTTTCCAGGACCCATCAGCTCCAAGTCAAGTAGTTGTTTCAATCTAGTTGTGGAGGGTGCAGCTCACAGTGGCCCATGTGGGAATTGAACTGGCAACCTTATTGTTAAGAGCACCGCGCTCTAAACTACTGAGCTAACCGGCTGCCCCCCCCCCCCATTTTTAAATATAATACTAACATATGAAGAAATGGAATATTTAAATTTATTATTATATTTGAATCAAATGCTTTACTTTCTGTTTATCCATTTTTGCATATTCAGTTAGCTGTTACTTGTGAAGTCTTATAAAGCATTGATTGTGGTATCCACTCACCCCTTCTTAATATATTCATTTCTCTAAATATTTACTTTCTCCCTAAACTGTCCATGGTCCCTGTTACCATGAAGCTTATGGTCAGTGGAGGAGAAAGACCTAAAAAAGTAAATGTAAGGAAATGTGTAGCGATACCCTCTCTATATTGGATGCATTTAAACTCTGAGAAAGTGGCATTCAAGCTAAGGGAGATCTGCTCTGGAGGATGAATAGTTCTTGGCTAGATAAAAACAAAGCAAAACAACTGATAAAAAGGGCATCAGGCATATTACATAGTGGAGGTAAAGGCCCTGGGGTGGGAAAAAAGACATGTGGGCTCGAAGAACTGAAAGTTAAGCATGGGGGTTAGTGGCATGAAAGGGGATGATGCTGTTCGTCAACATTTCCTAGATGTTTCATTTCCTTACTGAATTACGCCCTTGCCGGTGTTTCTCTAGGCGTTCCATTTCCCGGCACCCTCATAGACCTCTTTGTTTTGCTAACAGTATTATTGAGATATAATTTGCATGTCATAGAGTTCATCCATTTAAATCGTACAATTCAGTGATCTATAGTATACATCCGGAGAGCTTTGCAACCATCACCGTGTCAATTTCAGAACATTTGCATCACTCCCCAAAGAAACGCCATATTCTTTAGCTGTCACCCCCTCAATCCTTCCATCCACCCAGCCCCCGGCAAGCAGTTAGCCACTTTTTGCCATTATAGATGGATCTATTCTGGACTTTTGATATCTATGGAATCATAAGATGTGATCATCTGTGTCATGCCTCTTTTTGAAATTTGTTGTTTCATGTTTATTACTTCCCTCTCTGTGCCTCCAAGTCTCCACAGTTATAGGCTTTTTCTTGCCTCCAGTGTGTTGACTTGTTCCAGTGATGTGATTTTTCTTTCAGACCCTCAGCAACTTCCAAATTCAGAACGATTTCCAGATTTCTGGGTGGAGTGTAACATTCACACTGATGAAGAGTTGTCTTTCTTGTTACTTGTTATTGTTCACTGTTTAGAAATCTTTACAGGTCATCAGTTGGTCTTCTTTTGTCTGTTACCCAAATCTGCTCTTTCACTGAAAAGTGTGATCAGTGTGGAATGAACCTTTGTAATGTAGTGTACACCTTGCATTAAGCTTCCTTGCCCCTCTAAATAAGGGGAAACCTTGGGGAGTATGCATTTTGGAGATTTGGATGGTAAGGAAAACTACTTAAATAGAGCCTATTGCAATTATGTGCTAAAAGTGGACTCTTGTTTTAAAGACAGAACAGTGATAATTCTGTGCTCAGTAATTGTTAATATGCACTTGATTAGTTGACCAATAGCTAATAGCACTACTCGGTTGCTGGTTAAATATCTACAGTCTGCTGAAAATCAGAATGCTATAGTTGAAAAACTAGTAGCACCAATCAGAGTTCTGTGGTTTCTGGGAAATTGGGAGGTTTTCTTTCCTGCATAGTAAAGGAAATTAAGAAGTATTAATCTTCATTTATTTTTGACTAGATCATTGTGGGGTGGCATGGGAGGTACAGTGTACACTATTGAACCACTCTCTGAAGTCAGTTACAGAAATCATCTTCTGAAGGCAGAAAAGGAGGAGCCAATGTCTCTCCAGGGCCAAAGGTTTGGTCATTGTCACTTCTACCCCCCCTTCCAGAGAAGGAAAAAGAATCTCCAATGTTCTAAGCAAGGGAGGAGGGTGAAAGCCCACACTGCCGTCGTAAGGCAGTGAGTGGTTTAATCCTAACAGAGGACTTTCGACCCTCTCTGCAGTGCTCACTCATCTTTTGTCTTTGCAATCCAAGCAATACAAAAATTAAAAATTACGATGTAATGATAGATAATTGAAGTCAAAAGTTAAGACGAACCCTTCTCCAGTGTGTTTTAGGCAAATTGGGGAAGAGGCTGATGTCAAGTAGTATTTAAGAGCTATTTCAGCCAATGCCTACCAGATAGATTCGGGAGAATCACTGCTTGTTCATTGGGCCAGGTGGTAATTATAGACTTAGAGAAATCAGAGTAGAATGTGTTCCATTCTCTAATACCTTCACACGCCTCTTTTTAAAAATTCTCTCTTGCATGTTCATTTGTTTCCCTCTCTGGCTCCCAAGTTACAGCAATTAAGTGCTTTTTCTTGCCTTTACTGTGTCAGTGTATTTCTCTTTTCTTCAGACAATTAGTAGCTTCCAAAATCCACAATGTCATTAAATTACTAATGACAAGAAGTAAAATATAACTGCATTGAAGGTGTTTAGAAACTCTCATAAGGTTGTAGTGATAGGAGGAATAATAGGCAAAATATTTTGTCATATCTGAGTGCACTCAAAAGTTGGGATTGAAGTTTGTAGCCTATGCTTTATGGGGTCAAAAAAACTTAACATTACCTTCTGAATTAAGTGGAAGAAATGAATAATTTCCAAAAAAAACAGTATGCTCTTTTAGGTAACATTATTCAAAAAATGGCATTAAATCATTAAGTGACCTTGGCTGAGTCCTTTGGATCTATGAGGACTTAATTTCATTATCCAAAAAATGAAGAGTTGAGCCTAAAATCAGTTTTACTGAGGTGGAGTTTGCAAGGCTGACAATGAGCAATAGCTTTTTCAAGTGATATTGTTTCTTTCTATCAGAATCCCAACAATGTGCCTTGCTTCCTTTCCCTTCCCCTGAATAAGATGCCTTTATCTTTTATTTGAGTTTCTTTTTCTAAAACATACTAAGGTTAACAGTCTTTTAAAATAACTCTCAGAATTAAATCAACTGGCTATGAATTTTGGGCCCTGGCCTAACTGGGTCCTCCCGCCTTTAATATAGATGAAACTGCTCACTCTGTTCACCATGGAAACAGTTGGTACCAGTAGTCTGTTTGTCAAGGAAAGTGAATCTTGATTCATACTTCTGCTCCTCACTCCCCAACTCATCATCCTTAGCTTCTGTCATAAATTGCATTGGAAATTAATAGCCAAAAATCACAGAGATAGGAACTTTGGTTCAAAGCATAACAAATTCCTCCCAAATTACTCATGGCATGTCAGTAAAAAAACAGGATTAATCACAGAAAATAATTGTAGTCTTTGGACACATCAGAACCTCATAATATATATTTAGAGCTGTTCATGACTTCTATCACCCTCTTTAAAAAATCCACTGGGCTTTTAGTTAAATGGTAGTGATATTCTAAATGACATATGAGAAGACTTGTCAAATATCCATGACTTGAAACTAGAAACAGCATGACTTCTTGTCATTTTAGGGAGACTTAGGAGCTAAGTCTGGGAGCGTTGGCATCAGCTGATTTTTAGCAGCATGTGATGTTTGTTTTTCGTGGTTATTATCTCTGGGCTTAATTTTGCAATTATAGGACATACAGGTTATTCAGCGGATCTGAACATTTTTGCTTAGTATATTCTGTATACATGAACACATTTTTAATGAGTTAATGGGCTCAGTTTTCATTGGTTGTTTTGCATTTACTATGGCACCTGAGTCAGATAACCAAAAGCATCAACTGGAAAAAAAAAAATTATTGTAGAAAAAAAGGGAGAGCAGCATATTTCTGTAAATGCTTTCATGTCACCTTCTCAGTGAAAACCACTTGGCTATTGGAAGTTGCTATGGGAAGCATGTCACATTTCTATGGTATTCTATTTTATTTTCTTGTTTGCTTGTTTGAAGTTATTCTTTAAAAAATACTATGTTTATATATCTGTGTGTGTGTGTGTGTGTGTGTGTGTGTGTATATATATATATATATATATATATATATATATATCTGTGTGTATACATACAACCAACACATATATTTATTTATTTTTATCGAATTTTTTAAATGCCTGAGTGACCCTTCTCAGGCAGGGCCAACAGAGTAAAATTTAGCTTTGATTATAATATCCACCTTCCTGGAATCGGTCCATTACAACCATTGTGTGAATAACCTTGTGGAAGTTTCCTGTAACTGTGCTGGATCTTTGGCACCATAACGTACTCTGTGTCCGTACTGTTGGAGTGCTTTAAAATTCCAGTCTCCTTACCAAGAGGCTTGGTATTTCAGAGAGTAAATTCTCGTGTGGCTGAGCAGTACAAAATTAACCAGCTTTACTCCTAATTCTGCTGGATTGCACATTATTTTTCACTAATGTCATAGTATATATTAATTAAGAAGTGTTATTAAAGGACGCTAGGGAAAGAAATGAAGCTTGGGGTGACCATATAGATCCATTTATAACTCTGATGGATCAAAACCAATGAAACTAATGGTTAATTTCCACCATTAGCTGAACTTATACCTGTCATTATCAAAATTCATGGATTGAATATAGTTATAGATGCTCATGCACGGCCCTATTTGAAGCAGTAGAAATAGGATATGACTCTTTAAAGGCAGACATTTGTTACAGGGACTGCATAAAAGGAAAAGAGAAGAAGATCAATTGTAAGTTGTCAACATTAGCGAGCTACCTTATTGCTCATTCTTAAACACTGAGAGTGAATCTGTATCAGGTTATGTTTCTTGTTCCCAGCCTCATCTCCACACCCATCCCCGCCCTCAACCCAAATAATATTTGACTGAAACCAGAAATATACCTCTCTCTTTATTTGCTACTTTAGGGATTTCAGAGGGAATTCTGTGCACCCAGGGAAAAGAAAAATCAGGCCAGTTCTGTGAAACTAAAAATAAAGTTATGCAAAATTGTTTTCAGAATGGAATTCATTGGCATTTGTTTTTATGCATGACAACCCTTTAGTATATAGCACTGAATCAAACTATGATTTTTGACTTCAGTGATTTTTGTAGTCAGTTTAAGAATATTGACTATAGATTTTTTGATATGGTTGATCTCTAAACAGGTCTAATTTTAATTCCTGTAGCATAACAGTAATAATAAAGATGATGACAGCGATAGTACTGCCTGAGTTCATAATGTGCATCTGACAATGTGCTAAATTGTTTTACATCTATTTTCTCTTTTAATTTTTACCAGTACCTTTCCAAGTGGGTTGTATTAACCCATTGAAAGTATAACAAAGTGGAGAAAATGTTCTATCAGTTTGATAAAAATAAAAATTTCTCTTAGGAAGAGAAATGTGTGTCATGCAGGGTTTCAGGCGGGGTCTCAGCTCCCGCTCCCCACATAAAACCGCAGGATATGGTGAGGCCAAAAAGGAACACCCACAGAGCCATAGATAGGGGAGTCATACCACTATATTCTCGCTGGTGGCTGGGTTGGAGAGACAGGAGACAGGAACTACACTATCCGCAACCCACCGTCCACATCTCTGCAATCCGCAACCCGCACTCCGCCCTTGGTAGCTCAGCCACCATCTCCTTGCTAGCCCCCCATTTCGCTGGCAGTTATATTAGTGGCCAGTGGCTCACTGGTTACAGCTGACGGCCAACTAGCCACAGCTGATGACCATTTATTACCCGAGTGAGCACCTTTCCACGTGAGGACGAGAGCATGGAAACGGTGCTCCTGGCTCTGTCTGTCCCCACAATGTGTTCGTCTGCAGTCTTGAAAATGGTTCTGGTGAGACCATGAGTTTCTAACCTGCCTGATGCCTCCTTCTCCCCTCTCTCCTTTCAAGGGCCTCTCTTCTTGTCACTGGTGCCAAGTCTTCAGAGTGAGAACTGGATGGCAGAGTAGCATGAGAGGGGTTTGGAGTTTCTGGGTGTATCTGAGATGGAGGGAGTGTGGAATAGAGATGAGAGGAGGAGAAGAGAGGGAGCCAAAGGTAAACATGGTGGGAAGATTTTGATAGAGTTTTTATTTCTAGTATTACTATTATGCACGTTTTGACTCTTGCCTCAAGTAGACCCAATGCTGGAGAGAGCTCTAGCAGCAGAGAGGGTGACGCTGCAACGTTCCCAGGAACTGGTAGCAAAGAGATAGGATTACTTTGGACTTGAACCAGCCAAAGCATTGTAGGCTCAAGTCTGTTTCATTATGGATCTTGAATGGCAGGGAAATGCCCGGGGACATCTCTCACTTCACAGATTAGCAACTGAGCATAAGTGCTTGCCTGCAGTCACTCACCTTGTGAGAGGCAAGGCTGGGTTGCAAATCTGGGCCTGTCTCAATTCAGAGTTCTTGACTCTCTGTTCCACTTCCTGGCACTCTAGAATAACGATGTCTAGTATGAGACATGGGGAAATTCCAACATATAAATGTTATGATTATATCTGTGGTTATTAGCAGTTCTAGTTATCTTCCATTTCCAAACTTAGAATCAGATGTGTTTAAGTTTTTTAATGATCTATGTTAGAGAATGATAAGTATACTTAGGAGTATTAAATATATAATTTTATTGGCTATCATCATATCATTATAATCCGGACTTTGCGTGACATTTTATTTTAACCTCAAGCACTAAGAAATTATGGAACATACGATGTTTTAGTTGTCATCTACACATACTATGTTTGACTATTCTTTTGTTTTCTGAGAATCATGGAGAAGTAAATTGGCAGGCTTTACAAATGGTTTTGTAATATATTGGATTGTTTGAGACATTGTATGGATTGTAGTAGGCTGAATAATGGCACCCCATAAAATGTCCACATCCCAGTCCTTGGAACCTGAAATTGTCACCTTATCTGGCCAAGAAAGGATGTGGCAGATACGATTCAATTAAGGCACATGAGATTACTCTGTATTATCAAGGAGGACCCTAAATGCAGCTGCATACCTCCTTATAAGAGGGAGGCAGAGGGATACATACAGGAGAGGAGAAGACAGTGTGACCATGGAGGCAGATAGGAGTGATGCCACAAGCCAAGGTACACAAACAGATATCAAAAGCTGGAAACAATAAGGGACCGTTCTCCCCTGGAGCCTCTGGTGGGATTGTGGCCCCACTGACACCTGGATTTTGTGCAGTGACATTGATGTTGGACTCCTGGCTCCAGAATTTCTGTGAGAGAATAAATGCTATTGTTGTAGAGCACCAGTTTGTGATTATTTGTTACAGCAGCCCTCAGAAATGAGTACAACACCACAGAGAAATCCAGTCCCTCAACCAACCTCAGTCTGTGAAAAAAGCAAGGGCAGGATGCAGACGTTTTCCCCCAAAGCTAGGCCGCTCATTGCCCAGGTAAAACTTTCACCTTGCTCAAGTGAAATCTCAAATATACAGGGGCCCTTCCACCTGTGAAAAGGAGGCTCTGGTGAGAAACCCGTGCTAACAGGATAGTCCCCTGCTTAGGGTGCCTTGGCAATATGGAAATGGCCACTATCTCAAAGACAGAATTGAGCTAAAGAAGAGAGTACATGTTATGGATTTGGTTGTATTTTCTTTTACATCAGAATACCAGTGTGGGGACAGAGCCAGGAGTGCAGTTTCCAGGCTCTCGCCCTCAAGTGGAAAGGTGCTCATTCGAGTAGTAAATGGCCATCAACTGTGATTGGATGGCCATCAGCTGTGGGTAGTTGGCTGTCAGCTGTAACCAGTGAGCCATTGGCCACTAATATAACTGCTGTGGCTATGCTGGCAGCAATTGGGAGCTAGCAAGAAGATGGTGGCTGAGCTAGCAAGAGTGGATTGCAGTTAGCACGGCGGATTGCAGCTAGCAAGTGAGGTTGGTTGGCAGAGAGAAGTGGACGGCAGGTCGCGGATAGTGTGGCTCCTGCTTCCTGTGTCTCCAACCCAGCCACCAGTGAGACTATAGTGGTATGACTCCCCCATCTATGGCTCTGTGGGTGTTCCTTTTGGGCTTCACCATATCCTGTGTTCTTATGTGGGGAGCAGGACCTGAGACCCTGCATGAGTCCCTGCATGACAACCGCATACAACTTATTTTACAGGTTTTTCCCTTTGAGCATAACAAAGTAAGACAAGTAATATATCATCTTCCTCAGAACTTAGAAAAAATTATGTCTGTTTTTGACTAGCTCCAGATTTCATGTCATCTCTTATTGTTATTTTAATTCTAATAAACAACGTTAGAGAACTGCGTCAAAACTATTATGTAGGAGAAGTTGTGAGCAATTATGTTTAGACAATTGATTTTTCAAGATTTTCTTTTTATTTAGCAGTGCAAATAATGTCATGCAGGGTCTCTGGTCCCGCTTCCTGCACAAGAACGCAGGATATGGTGAGGCCAAAAAGGAACACCAATGAAGCCATAGATAGGAGAGTCATACCACTATATTCTCGCTGGCAGCTGGGTTGGAGATTCCAGATGCAGGAGCACGCAATGTGCCATCTGCTTCTCTGCCAACCAACCCACCACCTTGCCAGTGTAGCCACGACAGTTATATTAGTGACTAATGGCTAACCGGTAACAGCTGATGGCCACCCAGCCACAGCGGGTGGTCATCTGATTACAGCTGATGGCCATCTAAAAACCGAGCCAGCACCTTTCCACGTAAGCCCGAGAGCCTGGAAACTGTTCTCTGGGACTCTGTCCCCACAAATAACTACACACATCTAATTATAATAACTTACTTTTTTTTTTTAAAGTTATTGTTTAGTATTCAATACTTTGGAAAATAAAATTAGTTTTTTTTCCTTTTCAGTACCAAATATTTTAATTCATATGCCTATGACATTGAATTCCTGTTCCTCTTTCCTTAAATTTCTCTAGTCATAAATATCTAATTAAAAACAAAGCTGTTCTGTTAACATAGCATTTAATTTGGAGGTCACTCATATTTTGAATGGGAGATCAAATTGTAAGTTTTTGTTTGTTTGTTTGTTTTTGTTTGTCTTTTTAATGAAGTGGATACAATAGAATTTGACTTCTGTTCTTTTCCTAAAACTAAAATTCTCAATGAGCAGCATTTTTCTTTCGAATAAACCAGCCACCACGAAAACAAGCTTCTTCATCTGGTGAGTTGTGTGCCCTGATTAGCAAGCAAGCCACACAAGGCCTCAAGCACTGAGGGCTCAGCTGAAGCATAGTTTCTATTGTTTGGTAATGAGTATTTTGCAGAGTCCTTTCAAAAGTAAACTATATTTGTTCCCTTGCCAGTTACAGTACATCTGAGTGAGGTGATTATGGTTTCTTAAAAAGCACATTTTGGACTGCAAGAAAATTATCTATTGAAAAAAGATCCCTCCTCCTCCCCCCAGTCTGGTGATAAATTTGAAAACCTCGTACATTTCCTGAGCACCCGAGCAAGGGCTTTGAAATCATCTGAAAATCCTGCCTTTGATCCCAGGTGCATAGAGTCTAAAAACCCATCAGAGCCCACAGGCAGGACTGTGCTTCCTGAGCTGCTGGTTGGGCAGGAAACTTTGCATGTTAAATACTTTAAAACTTTGGTCTTCAGAAAGTCCAGCAGAGGGCTAACATCTCTGAATGACCAGAGCAAATTTTCATGACGCCAAGGTACTTGTGTTGATCATCTAAAATGTTCATCATATAAAACGTTAACTGTTGGGGCACTTGGAGCTCACTTGGCTTTTCTGGTGGGATTTCTAGAGGGAGTCTCAGGGTGGGGGTGATGAGGAGGGATTGGAGCTCAACTTTTCCTCTTTCTGCATTTTTATATATTCTTTCTTCTTAGTTACTTGTGTCATTTCATTATTAACAATTGAGATAACCACAGTTTTGGTCCTGTTGTAAGATGTTACTCATTATAATGTTTGCTTTATAGACTATAAATATCTTAATGTTGTGCAAGGTGGCCTGTGGAGCCTCTGGTCCCGTTCCCCACATAAGAACGTAGGATATGGGTAGGCCAAAAAGGAACACCATTAGAGCCATAGATGGGGAGTCATACCACTATAGTCTCACTGGAGGCACTATAGTCTCACTGGAGGCTGGATCCACACGACCTGCAACCTGCTGTCTGCTTCTCTGCCTGCCAACCGACTGACTAACCAACCAACATAGCCCTGGCAGTTATATCAGTGGCTGATTTGCTAACTGGTTACAGCTGATGGTCAATTAGCCGCAGCTGATGGCTATCTACTACCCGAGCCAGGCCAGCACCTTTCCACGTGAGGCCGAGAGCCCGGAAACTGCTCTCTGGGACTCTGTCCCCAAACTTAACGTAAGCCAACTTTGGAGTATAGAGGGTCTAGAACACCCGATCAGTTCATGGCATCATGATTTCCCCACACAAATCCTTGGGTTCTTAATTTATTGAATTCACCCTAGTTCTGTATCGTCTCAGAACTTTTTTTTCCTAAATCCTAGTTGAGTAAAAAGTCCTACCTGAAGAATTCCACCCCCCACCTGCTCTCTGTGTAGGACTTATTCTTCTGTCTTCTAGAGAAGGTGGGGCTAAGCCACAAACAACCCATAGCTCTAAGAGTCTCCCCCAATTCCCCAACCCCTGTAAGCATATTTTAGAGGATGTAGAAGGGATTAAAAGTACCTTAATTGGGCCCAAAGAAACTTTATTTTCAACATAAAAGACGCTTCCAGAATAATCAATTAGAGCAGAATAATCCCCGATGGGGACCCGTCACTTCTACTCATCCTCCCTGCCTCACTCACTGGCAGTTCTCATTCTCATCCCTGAGGTTCTTCTCCCAATTGAAAATATTAATATACTTGTTTGAAGACTGAGTACACTGGAGTCTTATGCACTGCCCCACCTCAGTTCTGGTGTTACTGGGATGAGGTCAACATTTCCACAAAATTTTATTGTTCTTCCTTCATCATGCAAGAGAATTAGTCAGAGTTCTGTTCATTCCTTAGTTGTTTCTCTGTTTCTAGCAGAAGGGGCAACTAGCCATATAGTTTTTTTATCCTTTCTGGGACCAGCTCATCTGAGGCCCATCTGGTAGCCTCCCAACTCGCCCTCTCCTGGACCCTCTTCTCGGATGGCCCATAGGGCTGTGGATTTTTACTTCTCTTGAAGTGGCTCAGTCACCTTCCTCCATCCTACGGGGTTTGACAGGTCAAAAGTATTTGGTTTTATGTTCACATCTTGAGATTCCAGCTCTTTCTGCCTCCAAGTCTGTGGAGTATGCTTATCACAGCAAACATTGCACCAAGTTGAGAGGGCCTCTTCCCTTAAAAGTTTCCATTGTATCTGCAGTATCCACAGAAGCACTGGATTTAGTTGTCAGGTAAATTCTGTCCACCAGCATCCTTTAATCTCACTCTTTAGATTTCATAGGTTTAGAGCAACCCAGTGGAGATATTTCCAAAACTCTACCCAATGCTGTTTTCTGATCCAAATGTAAGCTACTTGAAAGCAGGGAGTCTTTCTATCGTCTCTTTTGTAAACCGGTGTGTTCCATGCACCGAGCTCTATTGCTGAATGACTAAATCTCTGCAGTGGCATTTTTGCGTTTTGTAGCAAACATTACTAACAATTCTTTCCAAAACCTGGGGGGAAAATTCCTCAAAGAAATCCAGAGATGGAGTTATAATATTTGTTGACCCTTATCACACAACTGACTACTTTTAGACACTTTTGAGAAAACTATGTATAATGCTTGTTGTCAGTCTGTTTATGAAGATGGTAAGGTCTGTTTATTGGCAGGATGGCAGACGCTGTTTAAATTACCAAGTCAAGATGTTAAGTATATAACTAAGATGAGTTGCTGCTACAATGAAGTAAAAATTGAAAGCAACATAATTCGTTTATAGGACATGAGTGTCCCTTTTGTTTTACGTATTTCTTTGGTGCAGAGTATGGCTGTGCGTGACATATCCTAAGAGGAGCCATTACACAAAAATTCTGTGGCATATGGCACGTAATCTCATTAGAAGAGAAAAAGCCAAATTGACGTGGATCACCTGGTAGTGTCATAGTCTATTGCTGGTTTTATTAATGTAAAACAATAAAATAAAATCTCCAAACCCCTAAATCTATCTACATGTCACACCTGGTTTTGATTTTAATGACTTTTTGTTAAAACGTTTATTTATTTTAAGTGTTTTTCCAGGACCCATCAGCTCCAAGTCAAGTAGTTGTTTTAATCTAGTTGTGGAGGGTGCAGCTCACAGTGACCCATGTGGGGATCGAACCGGCAACCTTGTTGTTAAGAGCACCACACTCTAACCAACTGAGCTAACCAGCCACCCCTCAGTGACTTTTAATACTCTTTAATCGGAAGTAAATAAACAAAATAATAAAATTGAAAAAAATTATAAATAAGAAGTTTCTAATTATGAAAATACATTTTTAAAGAAAACTTCGAATTTAAAAAAGGCTAAAGAAGATGCAATCACCAATTAAATACCAATTCTCAGAGGGAGCCATTAACATATTGATGTATTTCCTTCCCTCAGCTCAGGGAAAGTGAAGGCTTCTGAGTTGCTTGCTCCTCATTCCTTATTCCTGATTTATGTAACTGGGACCTCCTTCTGGTTCACCAAATCAGAAAGCTGGGGGGGTCATCTTTGACTTCCCCTTTCACTCACACCTTCATCATTTGGCCCTAGTGGTCCTGCTTCCTTGAATGTCCCTGTGATCCATTCTCTCTTGTCCAACCCTACTCTCATTATACTTGTTCAGTCTCCCTCCATCTCTTCTTTGGAATCCCGTTGCAGCTTCCTACCCAGTCTTCCTGCCCCTAGTCATACCGCCTCTGCAATATGCATCATTCTAAAGCTAGCATATTCTCTTATTCTGTTGACCTCATTAAGTCATACTCTTGTTTAAATCCTTCCAGTGGCTTCCACTGCCCTCCTTTTTGTGGTTTGCCCTGGTAACTCCGCAGCCTCCATCCTTTCCTCTCCCCATCTTCCCAGCCATCACCTCAGTCATCAGGCAGCAGTTTCTACACTATCGTTTCTTATTTCCACGATGTTCACACATTTTGTTCCTTGTACCTATAATACCTTTTCTCCCAACCTCTTTGAAGTCACAAAGCTCCTCGAAGTCTGGAAGTCTCAAACCTCAAAAAAAGTGAAACAGAAGGACGATGTGTGTTTACTAGAAATACGTATTTTGCATGACACCTTCCTGTTGTTCTTACAGATCTCAGATTGTCATTCTGGGAATTCTCCCTGTCCTCAAAGACTAAGTTTCACTCATTTTGTGTTTCTGTGATTTAAGGCCAGCACTTAGCCATTGGATGATTTAGATCAGTAAGTGATCCTGAATATGTGTCAGGTGAAAAATACTGAGAAGTAATATCTTAAGTAGATTTTATTTAAACAGTCACCAGTATATATGGACTAACTATCATATGCCAGGCACTGTTCTCTGGTTCCTGTAAATTAGACAGACATTATCTTTATTTTCAAGGAGTTGTGGTCTGGCAGCAGAGACACCCACTCAACAGAAGCAATGATAATTTCAAATGGAGATATATAATTTGAAGTATTAAACCCAGGGTGATGTGATGGGATAGGGTGCGTTAGATTGACTGAACTGGTAAGGGATGTGCTATGTCATATATGCCGATGTATTTTCCAGGCATATGCCAATCATGTCTTTGGTTAACATCAACTGGTAGTGAGAACTGTGCATATTTATGGGGCTAGTGGTACTAGGGGTAAAGGCTTATTTGAATGAAGAGAGGGTATTTAAGATTTGAAGGAAACATAATAGCATTCAAATAATTGAATGACTGTATAATATAAAAGAGATTCTGGATCACAGAAGTCTGAAGGAAGTAGATGAATAAATAGAACTATCAGAGATGATATGTCAGAAGTCAGTGAGGAATTTCCTCTAAAGGAGAGAATATCAGCCAAGATGGTTTCAGAGATCCCTATTGTGTTATTTTTAGGGAACTTGACCTAGAAGGAATAGAAGTAGGTGCTCGAAGAGGAAATGATCCTAGCCAGACAAGGAAGCCCCCCTGCCCCCAGAAGTGGATGGAAGAAGAGAAGACATTTCTTTGGAGAAGGAGCACAGAGAAAATATGTAAGGGCATAGATCCACCAATCAAAGGGACTTCATGCTAATTGGGTGGAGATGAAGGAAATGGAAAGAAGAGAAAAAGATTTAAGAAACAGAAAGGGTCTCATTGAGGAAGACAGTCTCTATCAAGCGATTCTGGAATGTTTAATGCAGTAATACTCTGCATAAATGCAAGGCATCAATTAAAGGGACTCTGATTATAAGATCGTATCTGGTTGGAATATTTCTTAAGTCACTGTTTTTTAGGTACTAATTCTTAGTCCCGTAGTACCCTAAGAAGTATTATGTAAATTAAAGCAAATTGGAATAGTATGTTTATCTTTTTTTTAAGCATAGTAAAATGGCAGTCGTTATTTTTGATATTCTGAATTGTTGATCGAGACATACATTTATTTAGATTCAAGTTTGGCTTAGTTAGGAAAACAAGAAAGAAACATGGTTTTCTTTAGAGTTGCTGTTATTGCCTTTTAGTTGTGGTTGGTGTTTTGGCAGGCACGGTTATTAAATTGTGTGCCACGCAGAGGTAAATATAATCAATTTAGTTTTCAAAGGCTTAAAAGAAATGGATCTTGGCTTTTTAAGATATGAAGAAAGCTTTATTTGAATAATAATGTGTTGCAATACAATGTTTCTACTTTTACCCATGTCATATATTTGTTATACATTATTTTTAGATTATTCTTGTATTTATTTTTTCCTTCCAGAAAAAAACAATTTAGTGCCAGTGTTTTAAGTTATGAGTGCTTTCTAAAGAAAGTGTTAAAAGTTTTCAATTCAGGAGGTAAAGCAGTTAAAGGGGAAAACCCCCTCAATTTTTTACATTTTCCCAAGAAGCAAAATAGTCATTTCCTAATTTTCTCATAATACCTTCAGGGCATTAAACAGACATTGCCACTAAAAGAAGAGAAAAATAGGAATTGAAGCATATTTGATAGAAGTATAAATAACAAAGGGAAAATATTAAACCACAAAAAGTACATTTATATGTTTTCCTCAATATTTGCATTTGTAGCTAATAGGCTTATTGCTCCTTATTGATGTAGGGTTTTGACAATGATAAGTATAATGTTATTTTGTCTATTTAACAATTTATTTACACACTGTATTTCTAAATGAACCATCTCACTTTTTTGTTTGAGAGGTGACAACATATTTATCATGGTCCATTTCATAAATACCCACTTCCAAATGGACCTCTTCACAGCTGGGTGTGTCTATTTGGAGACATGCAGAAAAAAATCCTCCCAATTTGAAGTACTTCTTGGCTTTCAGACAGAAGATGAAATTGCTTAAAATAAACAGAAAAATAAAAATCTGCTTGTTTCAGTGTACATTTGGAAGGTTACAAAAATTGGGTCAAATATTGATATTTGCTTTTTGGTATTTTTGTCTTTTTATTGGCAAATTAATAGGGATACTTCCTTGGGTGAGATCATTTTCTGTGAAGTTGGGAGGCATAAGTTGCCTGTTTGCTAGTGGACACATGGAAAATACATCATTGGAGCATATGTTGTTTATTTTTTATTACAAAATATTTCCAGTGGTACAGAAAAAATATGAACAATAAATTTAATAGTCATCTCCTCACTATGGACTTGAAAGATCTTTACATTTTGTCTTATTTACCTCAGGACTTTTTGTTTCAAGAAATAAATAAAGCATTCAAGACGTATTCGAAGCACTCTGTACAATTCACTCACTTCTCTGAGATGGCTACTATCCTGAATATGATGTTTATCTATCCCATCCATTTATTTATTATTCAACTACAATACATTTATCCACAAATATTATACATAACATTTTGTATGTTTTTGAACCTTATACAAATGGTATATTACAAAAATCATACATTAGCTTATTATTTCATTAATGTACCATATGTTTTAAGACGTATCCATGTTGATGTATATAGTTCTAGTTCCTATATATTAATTACTATATCCTATTATATAGATTACTATGATGGTTATATACCCATTCTCCTGTTAACGAAGATTGTTTCCAAAATTTCTATGAACATTCTTGTGATTTTGCCCAAGGACACATGTGGGAGAATTTCCCTAGGAGTAGAATTGCTGAATCATTTACTGGTTTCCTATTGCTTCTGAAACAAATTACCCCAAAGCTACTGACTGAAAACAATGCAAATTTATTTTGTTACACTTATGGAGATTAGAAACCTGGCATGGGTCTCAGTGGGTTAAAATCAAGATGTTTGGCAGGGATATTTCATATGGAACCTTTAGGGGAGAATTTATTTCTTGCCTTTTACAGCTTCTAGATAGTGTTCACATTCTTTGGATTGTGGCCTCATTCCTCCCTCTTCAAAGCCAGCAATTCTATATCTCTCATTATTATTCTATACTCACGTCTTTGTCTGACTATATTCTGCCTCTGTCTTCCACTTCTAAGAACTCTTGTGAGTACACTGGCCCACCTGAATAATCCAGGGTAATTTCCCCATTTTCAGGCCATTTATTAGCAACCCTAATGCCCCTTTGCAATATAAGATAACATAGTCACAGATTCTGGAGATTAGGTCATGAACATCTTTGTTGTACCCACAGGTCATAGTGTATTATAAATCTTCCACTTGACTACATAGCTTTAAATTGCTGCTCTAAATTGTGTGTGCATTTACACTTTCTCTGAAAATGAATGAGAATTTCAGTTGTTCCATATTCTTGCCAATACTAGGATTTTAAGATTTTAAAAAGATATTCAAGCTGATGAATATAATTGGTATCTCATTGAGCGTCTTTTCATATAATTATTGACTACTGAAGTTTTCTGTTCAGTTCATTGTTTATTCCTTTCCTTTTCCTATTTCTAAATTGTTCTGTTTTGTTTTCTTAGTGATTTATTGGTGTTGTTAAAATATTCCCATTAATTCTTTGTTGATTATTTACATTGCACTATTTTTTCCCTCAATGTGATTTACCTTTACTCTTTATAAAAAGAGTTTATTTTACTGAACAAAGGTTTTAATTTCAAAGTAGACAAAGTCTGTCATGTTTAAGAAATAATATCCTACTTAAAGACATAAAGATATTCCTCTTTATTTTTTAAATGTTTGTGCAACAAAGCAAATTATACATTGTAATTATTTTCTTTGTTTCTAGATGTATATGTGAGATATAGCAACACAAACAAGTCTGATTTACTCGGTTAGCTCAGTTTTATATAGGGTGCAACTGAGCACTACATAATTTACAGATTTATGGGTTTATGAAATATTATTGCTAGAAGAACTTTTGAGGTGATCTGGTCCAAAATCGAGGCCCAGAAAGACAGGGAGAGCAGTTCTAGAACAACTTATATTGACAGAGTGAACTGTATAGATATTGCATTATATTATCTTCATGGCTGAGTAGCCTGCCTTACCTTGAAGAGAAATTTTATACTACTGGTAAATAACAACTCTTGGACTGAATAAAATAATGGAGGCTGATTTACATCCAAGAAAATAAAACAGTATTTACATAGTAGAAATTTTCATGAGATGGTCGCAAATCACTTTCTTTCTGACTATTCAAAAAAAAAAAAAAAAAAAAGGCAGCATCTGAAACAAGGAATAGTTGATTACTGTGACTATAACACTTACTCATCCTTCAGTGATGACCACATACTTACAAAAATAACTAGACATAAATTTTTTTGAGAATCACCTATATCCCCAGAGTGCACATTTTCTTTTGGAAGGCTTCTGTCACAAATATTACTTCAGCAAAATCCCTCAACTTTTGTATCAGGGTACTCACCTACATCACTACCTGTACCATATACTGCCTCTCCTCCAACTCACTACACATGTTTATTTTCTCATCACTCAATTCTCAAACTTTTTGAGCTCAGGGATTAAGTTAAGTGCATTTCCTATGCTCAATATAAGCATCTCAATAATTTTTCACTATTTTTTTCTCAAAGGAGTGTTGCAGAGGAACTTAAGAATAAGTGACAGTTGACAGAAGATGTGGTTGCCCAGCAACTAGCAATTTAAATGACTAGGAGCTGATATGATTTACCAACCTGATAAACAGCGAGAACTTTAATACAATCTTAAGGACTGCTACAGATGTTGCATTGAGCTATTTATATGTGTTGATCTGTCGTGGTCTATTTTAATATATATGTATATATGCATATTTTTGCCAGCAGAACTAGAATACGAAAGCAAAGGCTGTATCTCTTCTCCTATGTGACATTAATAAAATGAGTTGTTTTAGCCCCTTTGTTTTTATACAGTTACTCAGTTTCAAAGGAGGCTTTCTCACTCAGAGGGGATACATGTCCTGTGGATTGAGTGCTGAGCCTGTTTTGAGTTGAGATTATATTTATATACTCAGCAATTGTTACCTTAGTTTGCAGGTTTTATGATTTGAAACTTTTCTCCATTTTTTGAAATGGAGCATTAGTTCCTCTTTATTCTTCACAGGAATAATAAGGTTTAATATGACAGGTTGCCTCTGAATTGGCTTAATTGATTAATGTGTTTTACTAGTGACATCAAAAGGCTTGTTCTCGTCATGAGCCAGTTAGCTTCATCTCTGAACCTTCATCTTTGCTAAAGGCAGCCTTTTTGACTCTCAGTGGACATCTTTCACATGGTTCTTCCAAGAGATGATAGAAAAGCTACAACCCATCAGTAATAGTAATATAATAACCCAAAGAGTGCCCCATCCTGGCAGGAGGTCAGCATTATCATTTTGTATATAAACAACATGAGAAGCAGTCTGTATAAAATTCTACCATCCTGTTGGGAATGGAATGTGTGACAAAAAACAAACTACCAGCATCCTGTTCTAGCACAGAACTTGAGGCAATTTTAAGGATAATTTTAACACTGAAAATATTTTATGATATAGGAATATAAAAATAGGTGATTTTAATCATGAACTAGTGGAAGGACACAGCCAGGTAATTTTAAATTTGTTTCTTGAAACTATTTACAAATCATTGAGATTAGGACTTGGGGAACTTCTGGGAATGGAGGACATTTTTGCCAACCATGTATGTTTGAATAAAATTCAAAGCCTAAAGCTGTATGCCAGTTCTTCCTCAGTCCCTTCCCCTCCTACCTCTAATTGCAATGGAAGCTCTCATCTCCAAATTCCTGTAGCACTTGTAGGCCCTATTCCTTTCAAGAAATAATACCTTTTAGGGCTGCAGTGTTTCACAATTCCAGGGGCAATTGGCAACAAAGAGACCCTGACTGTCATAATAGTTCACATTTATTAAGCACTATGCTAAGTATTTTAAATATATTGTCATTTGTCCCTAGTGATCCCGCAAGTAGGTATCAGAGCCAGCAACTCACTGGGCGAGAAGACTGAAGGTCAGAGAGATGAAGTAATTTGCCTGGGAAAATATAGCAAGAAAGTCAACGAAGTAGAATCTGCATTAAGGTCTGTCAGACCCAAAACCAGTGCACTTTTTTCAGTGTGTTACTTTCTTTCTGTATGTTTTGTTAGTTCTCATACTTTAGCTCAGTGATCCAGGAGGTCTTAGATAAGACTGCATCTTTAGGGGAGTCTTTGGACCAAACTCTGAGAAATTCCTGGTTTGAAATCTGTGAGGCAGGAACTACCTGAGCTGTTCCATACAAAGCAACTCTGCTTTGTACTGAACATTCATAGTAAGCACTCAGTAAGAACATGCTAACTTCAAGCATGGTCGGAACTTGCTCCTACGATAAATATAGCCCACAAAGTTCCAAAACATGAACCGGGGTTGATCTTAACTTGAATATAAAGTTTGTGCAAGTCAGAAAAGTCAGTACTAATTGGTAGGGTTAAGTTCAAAGATTCATTTCTTACGTATCTGTGTATTTTGGAAATTTAGGTGTGTCCTAAGATACCAGTGTGTGTTGAAAGAAAACCTGTGTAGAAAACAGAAAATCATAGGTGAGAAAAGAACCAGAAAGGGATGGAGTTGAGATGAATGTTTAGTATAAAATAGAGTTCTTTGGGAGTGGGTGAGAAGGAGGTAGAGATGGGGTATGGGAGGTTGGTTCAGTTGGTTAGTGAAGCGGGTTCTTTGGAAAGGGATCAAATAAGTAAATGACCTGTTCAGTTGGAAGAGATCCTGGAGAAGGCTAGTGGGAAAGAGGGTCAAAGATAGAGGGATGAGGAGTAAAAGGAGTCAGTGACAACATGTGTATTGGTTGGAGAGGAGTCCCATGCACCTCACATCTTTGGCAGTGGCCGTGGGACTTACAGCTTATCCTGTTTCCTTCTTCATCGTGGGGGCATTCTGCTATTGTCATTTCTTTACCTGAGGTACATATCTGCCCATGTCTGGAGATGTGTCTTGGCTGGTTTTGAGTTGGACTGACAGTTAGCAATAAATAGAGTAGTGAGTAAAATGATCAGTGAAATCCTTCTCAAAATAGAGATGCCTTAGTCTATTGAAATTCCCAAGGTGATCTGTTAAAATGATAGAGAAGTTCTTTATGGAAGGATTTTTACCGTACTCAGGGAATATACTTCACGTTTATGTTCGAGTTTCTACAAAGTGATAGTTGTTCCTAACTGACTGTTTTTTATATTTTTGTTTTCCTTTCCATCAATACCCAAGTGATTTTTTTTTTTAAAGTATTAGTAACATCAGTGAAAGATTAGGGTAAATGTAGTATATTCACAAGCAAACAATAACACAGTATATTTCCTTAGAGTACCCATTGCCTTCTAAAAGAACGAAGCAAAGAAAGGGAAAAAAGCTTTAGTAATTAGATCCCTGTTGTAGCCCTAGTGGAGTGAGAAAGATTAATAGCTGTGCGGCAGAACTCTGTTCCAGGGTGAGAGGCACGGAGTGTCACTGTTTTCTCCTGGGATGGAAGTTGGCCTGAAGTAAATCACAATTTCCAGACTAATAGTAAACAGTCAATGTTTTCGAGCACCTTTCCCTTACCGATGACTTTACATTCATTTTCTCTAAGCCTCACAATGACCTGGTAAGGGAAATAATTCATTTTTAAGCAACTGAGGCTCAGAGAGGTTAATTGACTTCCTGACCCTGTCTATTGAGACGTTCACATGGGCACTTTGCTGCACGAAGGGATTATCAGATCTTTAAGAGGTAGATTGCAGCATTAAAGAAATCACAGACATTAACAAATATATACACATATATAAATAAATATATGTGTGTATATATATATGTACATATATATATATATGTATATATGTATATTCAATATTGAAGTTTGAAAGAGAGAACCAAGTCCATCTAAATTGCAGTGATGGAGAAAGACCTTTTGTATTTCGCCAGCATCATCACTCAGGTCTCCGCACTAGCAGGGTAGTAGACCTGGGCCAGATTCTTTTAAGCCTGTTTGACCAGGCAGTTTTCTGCAGAGAGGTTTATAGTGTATGAGTTTCAAAGCCCTCCCGCTGCACAGGTATCAGAGGTTGTCTCTTCCAAGTTCCTTCACTTCGACTGTTACTTCCTTTTCACAATTCTATTTTTGGACTTCTGTCTCGTGTGTATTTACAGGTAGACAAAGCCTTTTTTTTTTTAACAACCCCTTTGCCATGGCTGAAAAGGAGCCTTGTATGTCCTGTGGGATTGGGGCATTGTGAATCTCGTTTTAAACACAAACTGATGATAATGGTGGCTGTTACTCTCTGTCCCCAATTGTCCAAGGAAGGAAGTTGCAGGTAGGGGCCTTCAAAGATGATAAAAAAAAAAAAAAAAAAAAAAAATCAGTGAAGGAAGTCTTTTTGAAAAACTGGTCTTTATTATAGAGAAACTGTTTGGGATATTTCTTGGACACTAGAGCGCCTGGGGTTAAGCCCAGTTTTTTAAAAAATCAAGGCTTACTAAGAAAAGGTCTGTTTTTATTAGTGCAGGTACGGTAGTTGGCATAATTTCTTCTTATGAAATAAAATATCCAGCAGACCATTCCTGATTATGTTATGTATTTTTAGATGTTACCATTGAGTTATATTTATAGTATAGACTACTGAATCCTATCTTAAATATGCAAAATAGATGCATAACTAACCTCCCAAGCTGCATTCCTGCTCTATATTATACCCTACAACATAGCCTGTGCTTAAACAGTTCTCCTATAAGTCTTAGAATGGAGCTTATGTGATTTTAAAATGTAAGCCCAGAGAGTGCACGCGAGATGTGTGGCCCTCTGGGAGACATGTTCTGCTCTTAGCTGTACTCTAAAGGGGACGCCATCAAATATCTGGCAAACAGATGGGGATCGAAACAAATAGTCTTTTGTAGGTAACTGCCTAGAGACCGGGATGAGCCGGGATGTACCAGTTTTGCTAGTGTGTTCAGTGATTCTGAGCACCAGGTGCCAGCTCTTGTATTAGGGGCGGTTCAATCACTGTATGGTTGGTGTGGCTCTATCTGTGCCCCTCAGGTTCCCCGTCCCCGGGGTCCTATCACTTAAAATAACTTCAATATTGTCAGAAACATTACTTGTAGGTTTCTGCTTCTGCTACTGAAGTTGAAGGGAACAAGTATCCTTAAATCTCTGTTTCCCATCCTCCTGTATCTTGATGAATAGCGGTTTGATTATTTTGATGTGTTTGTGAGGTTGTAGAGCTTGTCTAATTAACAAATGGATTTCCTTTGGAGGAGAAAAAAAGTGAAGCTAATAAGAAGGTGAGAAGCTGAACCCTTCCAATGATCTAAGAAATCACTTCAATTTCAAAGCCTAGGAAATGGCAGTACCTTGGACATCATAATTCAAGGGCAAATTTGTTTGAGGTGCTGGTGTCTTCCCCTGATCCACCCTGTCTTGGTCTGCTTTTTCTAGATGGTGGCTCAAACTCTAGAGTATTTTTCTTTATTTCTTTGGTCTAAATCAAACTCTCTACTAACAAATTGGACAAATGGTTCTCCCCTTAAGTCAGGCAACTACAGATTCATGGGTTTAGCCCTTCCCCTTTGTTGACTCACTCATCAAGAATTTATTGTGTACCTATGTGTACCAGGCACTGTGCAATGTGTGAGGGTTACTGAGATGAATAGTACAATCCCTGAACTGAGGGCCATAGTCTCACGGTGGATAAAAGTACTTCATTTACATAAGAGGTGTTATTATTATCTAATATAAGGGAAGTTAGCATAGGTAGGGTACCAGACAAAGCTGGAACAAAGATGAGGAGGCTGACCTTTTACTTCTAGTGGTCGGTTAAGAATTCTCATTTGAACATGGCCTTAAAGAATTTGAGTGAGGAGGTAGAGAAGAGGTGATAATATCCTTTGCAGAAAAAGGAACAAAAATGTGGAAATGCAAATATCAGTGATACTATAGAGCAATAATCAGGACTCAACAGTCAGCTGACGTACTTTAGTACAACCACACGTAGTGTTCATTCTGATTAATTGGCGCCTGTACCTACCTCAGCGGTAGTTAATAATATTGGAATAATGAGATTTCCTGAAACCATAGGAGTTATGTGTGAGGGAAAGGAGGGAGGAAAGAAAATGGGGTGGAAAGGAATGAATGATGAAGGACCTTGAATGCCCATTAAGGAGTTCACAGGGCAGCAGATTTCTTTCATTCATTCATTCATTCATTCATTCAGCCATTCCCTAGAGGCAGATAGAAGGCTAGGTAAAAAATCTAATCAAGAATGAATGATTACTTGAGCCAAGGCAGCATGCATTGAAATGGAAAGTAGGGCCCAGGTATGAAAGATATTTTTAAGACATCAGTGCATTGGCTTTGGTAACTATGTATGGGAAACGGAAGAAACAGAGAAATGAAATAAAATTTGAGGTTTCCATAATGGGTAATGGAGTGTCTTGGATGTAGTCAATAGGAGTTTGTTGAATTGAATGTTAAGAGCAATTTTCTAGTATTTTTCTTGAAAGATGAAATTATGGCAGAATCTCAGACTCTGAGGCATAAGAGAGAGACTCTGGGTCTGATGAAGCGCCTGCTACTCAGTGAACTGGCACAGTAGGCTTATTCCACCAATACACTATCTGTACAGAGGATGTTATGAATTGAGTCATCTCATGAAGTCTATTCTATAGAGGAATTGGGGCTAATGACTCCATCTAAGAAGAGAGGGACCTGCAGATGAATGGGAATTGCTTTGTAGATTGAACTGTACATTACAACTTGCCCTAAGTCTAGGAAAAATATATTAGAGGCACATAGTTTTTGTTAGCAGAATAGACTACAAAAGCACTCTGCTTTCTTAGTGGCATACTGTCCAAAATAATACCAATTGCCCAAAAGGAAAAAAAAAAATGTAATGAGAACCTCGGGCTATAGTTAAGAAACAGCAGGAAGATTGTGGTAGGAACATGAAGTCTAAGTAAGACTTGAAAGCTTATACTGTGAGAATTCTTGTACACATTTATTCCAACTTTTTGATTTGTTGTATGATTTTTTTTATGACTGAGTTCGGTCTCTTCACTGGCTAGATAGTTTCTTTAGTAAAGAAGACCTGTAATTCAGTGAGTCATTACTGAAATTGTGATGACTAGGTACCATATTTCCCTGAAAATAAGACCTACCCCGATAATCAGCTCTAATGCGTTTTTTGGAGCAAAAATTAATATAAGACCCGGTCTTATTTTACTATAATATAAGACTGGGTCTAATATAATATCTAATCTAGTCTAATATAAAATATAATAAATATAATATAATATAATATAATACCGGGTCTTATACTAATTTTTGCTCCAAAAGATGCATTAGAGCTGATTGTCCAGCTAGGTCTTATTTTCGGGGAAACACGATAGAGAATCCCGATAATCAAGCAGCTCTTCTAGAATGGCCTGTAGTTCCTAGTGATGCAACACGAGAGAGCACCGGGCTAAGAGTCAGGAGACCAGCCCTCCGTTTCCCACTGACATGTCTGTGAACAAATTCCTGAAGTTCCCTAAGCTTCAAATTCCTCATCTGTAAAATGGGAACAATAATGGCTTACTCAGTCTATTCCAAAGTGGTTGTGAAGATCAGAGGAAACGATCCTTGAGCAAACCCTCTGTGACTTGTAAAGCTCTGCTGATTTGCCATTTATGACTATGGAACAGGCCTTGTAGGTGGAATGGTTAAAGGACTCATGGATTCACCGCCACAATCATGTTAGTGAGAGCAGTGTGGGCTAGGACCATGTAATGGGATAGTGCCATCTCTTTCCCTGGCTGCACAGGCCAGCTAAGACATGCAAGATGTCACCTCCTCTGCTCTATCCCAGGATATATTACAGCAGTAACTTACTTGCAGGCAGCTGATTGATTTGTAATCAGAAGTGATCAGTTTGAAGCAGACTCTTAGTCCCTTATCATGGATCCAGGAAACTCAAGGAGTATAGTTAAGGGCCAAAATAGCAGTTCTTGAATCTCATTAGGGAAAAGATTCAAAGCAGCAGCTTTACCTTTGCGGTGCTTCTGTTGGTCTCCTTAAATGTGCACATATTAATTATTACAGCATGGGCAAATTAATGTGCAAATTAATTGAAATTATTAATCTAAGGCAGATATAGTTCTTTATCTGCTTTGATCATCTGCACTCACAATCAGTATTATATTTCCTCCTTTTTTCATTTACCCACTTGAAGGTCAGTTGCTTATTATTTCTGGTTGAAGCTTATTGTGAGGATGACTAATGTATGAGGGGAAGATGTCCCCATTCTCAGAAAATAATCTGTTTCTTTGAAACCCATTTGAATGAAGAAGTGTGAAAAGGTTTAAGAATAAATTGTCCATTTTCATTGATAGATGTTCCCCAACTGACCACTTTGTTTTCTGAGCAGCTAAAACATGGTCTTCATTTGTGTAAAATTCTGTATCAATTTTGTCCCTAAAAGATGATTAGCAGATTAGCACTGCTTATCTGTTGATTTTCTTGGCCATGAGGAAAGGGAAGCTTATATAGCCTATGATGCATGCACGAGTGTGCGCGTGCACACACACACACACACACACACACACTGTGCATGTGTGTATATGTAGAAGATGATACCCTTGAAACATTTAGAAGAGCTCTTTAAATTACCATATATCAGTTATGCAGCTATAGTTGTGATAACTTTGGTTTCATGTGGCTCATTAGAAATGGAGATGCAATAATTGGAAACTAGAACATATCAACATAGAAATGCATATTAATTTTCTTTATAACTGTTCATTTAACAAGGCTTTCATAATGTTAGAAGAATATGTCATGATTAGGAAGTTAAAGGTTGAATCGCAAAGAGAATAGTTTAAATTTTAAGAAGGTATTTAACGATGATATTTTAGAAGCCAAATTCATATTTTCAGCTGAGGTTCACTTTGCAACTCAAGTCCAGGACTATGAAGGCAAAACCCAACAATTTTGTAACTAGCCATGAATCAGCATGTCATGGATCATTGTTACGTATGTTTGTGGAAATGAATGGCAGAAATGTGTAAAAATAAAAACATCTTTTTAATTTTAGATTTGGGGACAAGTAGCCAAACTTTGCTTTAGTCTTACCACTCTGAACCGTTGGCCATTATTGGTTAAATTGAGTTGTATTTGTAAATATACAAGTATCAATTGTACAAAGTGACATTATAGATGAAAAGTTTTTTGTTTAAGCAGAGTGTCTACACCTCTGATGGAAGGCATCTTTCAGTGATGCTTTACTTCCATTCTCTTAAGGTTTCCAGTCCCTTGGTTTTTGTTATTCTTAATTTAAAATCATACTGTGCCATTGAGAATCAAGAATGGTGCAAGAGCATTTATGAAATGTTTCAGACTGCAAAAAAGTAAAAATGCCAAAAATCTCAAAGTCCACACTCATTAATTTTAGATACCCTATAAATTCAAATATCACTCAATTTTAATTTTGCTTTTGCTTTATTACCTTTTAATTATGAAGCAGAAGACATCTGAATTTTCTCACCTAGAAAGGAGGGCAGGGAGAGTTACAAGTATCTATTAGCATGGTTGATGTGAAAATGATATGAAATAGTGTATGTCTAAAAGTACTTTGCAAGGGCGGCAGGATGGCTCAGTTGGTTGAGTGCGAGCTCTCAACAACAAGGTTGCCGGTTCAATTCCTGCAACTAAGAGTGAAAACGGCGACTGGACTTGGAGCTGTTGGGTCCTGGAGAAACACACTGTATCCCAATATTCCCCAATAAAAATCAAATTAAAAAAAAGTACTAAAAAAAATAAAAGTACTTTGTAACTATTAAGAACTATGCAAATGATTTTTTACTTTAAAATATGACACTGACATCTTTTTATTTTAGAAGCCAATGTCCGAATATCTGTTTATGATACAGAAATCAAAAGAATTCTGTTCTTCATTTTTTATTTTTTAAAGAAATGCTGCTTCCTAATCAACATGGAAATTAAGATTCTTTAAATAATGCTGATAAAATACACAGTATAATTTTTTAAGGAGATTTATAAAAATATATGTATGTTTTTGTCATTAAGTCTAATATATGTCCAGCACTAAAGATGTGATGTGAAATAGCCTGCGACAACTGATGGTTCTACTTAACTGTTTTAATAACTAGCATAATTCTCTTAGAGACCAGCTGAAGTGTTGTAGGTACTCTTGGTGAGGTTATATAGTTCTTCAATGGAACTACTTATTTATATCTTGCTTTATACATTTGGGGAAAAAATAGTAATAACACTTTCAAAATACTGATGAGAAAATGAATCATGGTAAATATGTTGGATTCTCAAGATAAAGAGGTGTATAATTCTCAGAGTTACAGTATTCGGTGTATAAAAATAGTGCAATTGAGCTATACTATTTTAGTAAGAAACCCATTAACTGCGACTTTAAAAGCTTCCTCTTCTTTTGTTGAACTTTGACAAATTCCAGTAAACTGTGAGGAAAATGTCCTTCCAATTGCTTTTCCTTTGCCGAAATGCCTAGAAGTGAGAGTACCTTTTAGTCAGAAGCAGAAAGTCCCTTAAATTCCTTTCAAGAAGTCCATCCTGTAAGGGCCACTCCAGGAAACACTATGACTGTTGTTACTTTTAGCTGGAACAAGATTGCAAAAGACTTCATGAAGAGGTGGAAATTGTAATGGGAGTTTTCTGTCATTCTTACAGTTTATGGCTTATTTGTTCCTTTTTCAGTCCATTAAAATTATTTCGCCAAGAGATCTTATCTCTAGAAGTAAATATTTGACAATGAATGATAATACTATGTGATAAGATACTTATATCTAAAATCCAAAAAAAAAAAAAATTTTTCTGTAATAGTGATTACAGCAAACAAATTATAGTGACTCTTAAATAGGAAACTATTAATAATTATAATCTCGTGAACTGCTTTCCCACTCACAGATTCCATCCACACCTATTATTTTATTTTGGTGTTCACAATATTCCCGTGCTTTAAGCAAGACTGGTAAATGTGCTCTTTTATAGATAAAATTGTAATAAATATATAAACAAAATTTACTATATGTATATGTATAACATCTGTTTATCTATAATAGATGATCTATATAGACATAGATAATTATAATGAAGATTTAAGACACTTGGGAGGTTGACGTGACTTCCTCAAAGACCCATGGTCGAACTGTGGCTGAGCCGAGACTCTGTTTCTTTTCCTTTGTGGCTTGACATAACCTATATCATACACATCCATTTTTCTTGCATTCTAGGTTTCTCCTCTACCAGCGTCTCGTGGACCAACGTGGCCAGCTGAAGGAAGGCTGTCAATCCACATCCCAGCCTGTCAGCCCTTCTCCTGATTTCCATGATGAGCTCACCTGTGCAGCCCGGTCAGTCTGATTGCTTTTTAAACCATTTACAAAGTTTATATGAAACATGTTGCTTTGCGTTGCCTCACACCAAAAATTTAAGTCATGGAAGGACTTTTTTTGTTTGATGATGATTGGGTGATTTCATGAATTTTGAATTTTGTGTTCTATAGCTAGTCCTCTCTTACATAACCCAGTTTGCTTTCCAGGCAACTAATTTCTTTTGCATTATCTTAGCACTGGGTTTTAATTCTTCTGTTTCTAGCGTAACATTTGGGTTAAGTCTTATGAAGTTGTGAATATTTATTAAACATGATCTGGACACCTAATTCACACCCATAGTCTTTCTGACCTAATACGTGCCTGTGTGCTTCTAAATTGTTCTGTGCGCTTTGGAAGTGAGCTTGTGGATTCACTCGTCCTTCATCTCTTGACACACAGGAAGGATATTTCTCCTCCCCACCCTTCTTTGCTGTCACTCCTGTTTCCTATGTACATATTTAATTATAATCTCAGCACCTGCTTCCTCTGAATCTAGTGTAATGTGTGGCTCAGGCAGTGCTGTGATCTGCACCGCCAACACCCATTCCTGCAGGAATAGGGTGTCGCTTTTGGAACAAACACAATCTGAGTCTTCAGAATGATGGAGTAAGGTCTGCTATCACATGTTTAGCTTAAACAAATGTAAAGAGAATTTTCTATTTGGATTATGATAGGAGCATATATTTCTATATATATTTTAAAGCCTTCAGCATATTGATATCCTTGAGTTATCCAACTTCCAAGGTGAAAGCTAATGTAATATTATATTCACAGCTTATAAAGGGAAATCTTTTGCCACGATTTTCACTCTGTGGAGTGCCACACAGGGATTAGCTGCTCTGAAATTTCACTGCCTCATCAGCCTTTCCCTATATCCCCGACAGGCCACCAGCTTGTATGTTGAACTTGGAACTGAAATTATTGGAGAGCATAACTATGATTGTTGATTCTAAATGACGTGGGAAAGCTATTCCAGAGTCTTTAGACACAATCATGGTTTATACTTGGTATCATCATCTGGGTAAGCAGATGAAGAGTGACCTAGGCCACTTATCTTTGAATCCTTATAGCCCCATGGTTCTCAAACTTTAGCATGCATTAGAATCATTGGGAGAGCTTGTTGAAAACAAACCCTGTCCCATAATTTCTGACTCAGAAGGTCTGAAGTGGGGCCCAACAATGGCAGCATTTCCAGGTTGATGCTACTGCTGCCTGGGGACTACACTTTGGGAACCACTGGTCTAGCCTGCTCTACCTGACCTTCCCTGCCCCTGCCTACTCCCCACCCCACCTTCACAGACAGCCCTGTGTGTGAGCTGCATGGCTCACCACCGTTATACTATAGCACTCTTATTCTTTCTATTGAGATGAACTTAAAATCCTGTTTGCATTTTATAAATGTTATGCGTATTGCATTTTAAATATATATTATATGTATTCATTTATATGTAAATTTAATGTTTCAAAATTGCATAATTTAAGAGACATTTGATTTAGAACCACCATAGTCAAAAACACTTTTTTTTTCTTGTGGTAGAATGACTTGGAATCATTAAAAAAAAAAACATACCAAAAGCAATAGGAAGAAATTGGCTAAGTACAGAAGTGGCAGGAAAGTTCCTCCATTTCTAGAAGTTATTGTCTAGAATATATATGGGGGTTTGTATTTAATTCTCAAGACTAGAAGTAGACTTTTTATTCAGTGTTTCTATGGTTTTTATTTACCATCTTTCTAACACGCATAGAATTAAACCCATTTGTTTTTAATGAGAAACACATAATCCCATTAAAACTAGTATAATTGTTTAGATTCCCAGTTTAGCCCATCAAGGCCTATGTAAAAGTAACTCACTTGCAGTGAATGAATACAGAAATATTTTGACAACCTTAATTGAAAAAGAGAATCAATGTAATGTAATAAGAAATATTTTTAAATTCTACCTGCTTAAAGAAAAATGAATCAAATGACAGAAAGATAAACAAGTGAGAAATTTTATGGTGATTTTTAGTGCAAGCTGTGGGTACCTTAGAGAACTTCTCAGGTAGATCTGTATTACATCTAATTTCATTCTAAAAGTAATGTTTTGGGGGAGGCCTGTGTAAGGTAATATCATTCTTACTTTTCGCATCTTATGTGTGGAACAGAGGGTGGGCGTGAGTTTTTTGTTATTGTTGAGGTAACTGCTTAAGATGTAAAGTATGTCGGACAAGAAAACTATAGAAATGGTGTATATACACGTGTGTAAGGAACAGATGGTAAGAAGTGACACTTACTGAACTTTGTAAGGTAAAAGAGAGAATGAAAACAGATGAATCCATGTACCTAACTCCTCCTGAGGGAGAAGAGACATGATTAAAGAGGATTTGAGGTTAAATAGGAATCTTACTGTCCACCCAGCATAGGTTGTTAGTCATGTAGAAAGTGAATGTGAATCCATGCTTCATGGTGCATATGGAGAAGGCGGGAATACTATGTATAGCTCAGCTTCTTATACTCAAGATGATAACAACTTTTCTTAAAACTCAGAGGTTCTGTATGTAAATATATTGTAATACATAAGATGGTCAAACACACTGGACTCCCTTTCAAAAAATAAAGTAAAATAATACCAACTACTTTGATGAATTCTACATATACCTACCTGACAGTGGCTCACAACTAGTAATATTTGACCTCTGAAATCAGCATAACCTGCCCCCTGAGAATATTGACTTTATAATATGAAAATAGCCTCTGAGGCTGCTATTTGAATGAGGAAGTTCTTGCCAGCAATGATAATGGTTCAGTTAGGAGGAGGGAAAAAGTGGGTAATAAATGATACAACTATGAGGAAGGCTCACTTGACTTTAGAGTCCTTCATTTCCTTATGTGCTTTCTTTCTTATAAATATTTCTGCTCTGTTGAGAAGCATTTCATGAATGAATGAAATCTGAATTGAGGAAAGTCACAGCAAATGGGCCAGGTGGGTGGGAATCTTTTCTGTTTATTGCAAGTACAAACTATGATCAGAGACCTGAAATGCACTTTGCATATATAAAGGCAAATGTTCACCCACAAACATTAACACTTTATTTTGTTATTAGTTTGTATCTTATGGCACCACATGTATTCAACTGTTGAGAAAGAACCTAATTGTTTGACTTAGAAAAAGTGTTTTTACATCTCTTTTTTTAAAAAAACTATCTAACACGAGAATTAAATTGGTCTTGTGCAATTGCCATCCATTTATTTTGCTTTTGTTCCACAAAAGACTCTAAGGAATTGTGCACCAGAAAAACAGACTCACTCCATTTATTGCAGAAATTCTTTAATAGTCAGTTTCTCGGACAGAGTAATTATGTTTGTCTTGAAAATTGGTCCTGAGATAGTGTGAATTTTTATTTTCCCCAGGCATTGACACCATTCTCATAAAAGTTTTCCAACCATATTCAAATATAGTTGATATCAAGTACTAAATACCACTGTCTTGATCATGCATTCAATCAAACAATAAGTGCTGATTTTTGAGTATAGAATCACTGGTTTTTATTTTAGTCTCGCTGCCTTGATAATGTTCTAAGTTAGGGTACTGGGTATTGCTTTTTTGGCACTGAGGAGCCTGAATGGAGGGATGACAATCTGGATAAGATTGACAGCTAGCTGCTACTGTTGAGATCACCATTCATTCAAAACTTAGTAAGCCTCTATTTTGTGCCAGGCAGTGTTATTCTGTAGGAACATAAAGAGTACTAAAACAGGGTTTCTACCCTTGCAACACCCTTTCCTGGGAGAGACAGAAGTGTAAATAGTTTTGGTCCAGTCAGTGTGCTAAGTATTTTAAAAAATATATGAGCAGAAGTTAATTTCTTCTCTATGGCAGTATGGATGCCATTTCTCTAGTAATTTAATTTTTATCAGGATTACCAGATCTCACAAGGAAAGATTTTAGGGCTCATCTCTAATCTGAAGTTTTCCAAATATGTCCAATAATAAAAACCACTTGAGGCTCTTGTTAAAAATACAGGTTCTCAGACCCTTCCCCTAATGAGATTTATGCCATAGATCTGGAGGGGACTACTAGATAACGTACAGCATAGCGCTCTTCACTGTGACCTGGCAGAATGCAGAGTTGCTCTTTAATCTCTCTAACAAATACTAGTGTTTCTTATTTGGGGACTTTAGGTAAACAAAAAGTGCATCATTAAATCCTATCTCAATATAAGTATTTTCTCCTGTGAGCTAAGATATAATTCAGTTATTTTGCTTTCTGATAAATAAAAAGCCACTGCTGTTGAAACCTAGAGGAAGTAATAATTTGTGGAGAAATTCTAGTGGCTTATATGTATTGTCTGCTACCTAAGCCATCCCATTCTTCTGTGGAGGTGAACCAAAGAGATTCTTATAGATAGAGTAATTCCCCTTCCACCTCAAAACCAGTTTCTATTTTAACTCAGATTAGATTTATAGCATGATACCACGATTATAGAAAACGTGATTTGAGCCTGTACATTTTTAAGAGTAAACAAATTAGGCTGCATCAACCCTAGAATGATTCCAGTATGACTTTTAATTTTGAGTAATCTAATTTATATAATGTAATTTTGATGGAAATGTACCCAAAGGAATTTTCCAAGCATACAACACAAGGTACATAAAGCTCCCTGGAATTATGCAGTGACATAGCTTTGTATGCTTCTAGGTGATTCTGAATGGTGGAGTTGCTGTAGCTGTTATTGCAAAGTACTATAACATTAGTTTTCAAAGTCCATTGCATAAAAGTAGCTAATTTCTCTTTTCTTCTCATTATGGGGAACACATAACAACTACTCCACCCATATGGAGTGAGAGGACCAGGCTACTTATATAAGCTAAACGTTTGTGGCACAATCTTGTATTCTATTCGTTTTCTTTTCTCGTTGGCAAATCTTAGGCAAAAATTACTTAGGCAAAAAAAAGGGTTTCCCCTTCATGCCTCTGTTTTGCTAAAACAGCTGAATTCTTTTATAGAAATGTAGAGTAGGTTTAGCTAATGATCAAAAAGTTCTTTGAAATATAAAATTGTTATGGAAATGCTAAGTAGTATAAACAATTTGAGGGCAAGCATTAATAAAAGCGTTTCTGCAAGCATTTTTAAAGAGGACTAATAAAAGCTTCACAGTTCAATTAATACAGCACAACATTGGGTTTTCTAGACACATATGGGGCCCAGAAGGCCTGCCCCTGTTTTCAAAATTTACGAACTCTTTAATGATTCACCACGTTTACTCTAGTGCATTACCCACTGTGGTGCCATTTAGTCATTAAGGCGGAAACTAAAACCAGGACAAATCTACAAACAAATATAATCTCCAAGTGGGGAGGTTTTCTTCAGTTTGTTCACAATATGTCACCATAGAAAATGAATAGCAAATGAAACAGAGCCATAGGACAAATCAAGTAGCTTATGGCTTCCCCAGATGAGTCTGATCAGTTGGCTTTTTAATGAAATACAGGTCAAATCTCATTATGATAAGCTCTGTGTAACTAAAATATGTTCAGATTCCTGGTTAATTATCTATTTCAAGTGGCGTTCAAGAAAAACATTCTAAGATAATCAAATAAATTAATCCCTTGAAGTTTTTTGTAACAGAATTTGATCACAACATATACGGTATTAGTGGGAAACCCTGAATAGTAAATGTATTAAATATTGTTTTGGATTTTTTTTTTACTATTATAACTTCACAGTTAAATGATTCATTCTTTTTCTATTGCTAAGTCTAAACTTCTCAATCTGATTGTCAAGTTTGAAACATAAACCAGAGAGAGTGTTTTATTCATTCTCCAATTCCTGAGTGACAGTGCTTTGAAAATGAGGCCCAAACCTTTCCCCAAAATGTCCAGTTTAAATTTATTCTGCACATTTATTTTTTCTCAATTTTGCTTTTCACAGTGAATTTTGGTGGGTAATTATATATTTCTTATTGTGTTCATTACTGTAACACTACCCAAACCCCCATAATGTAGTTCAAACAGAAAAGGTTATTTCTCATTCACATAAAGACTAAAAAGATTTTCCTGAGTGCTGGGCTGTTTTTAACTAGTGGTAGGTATTTCAGGGCCCCAGACAGCTTCTAACGTGTGGCTTGTACTTCTTCAATTCTTCAGTAGTGGATTCTAAGATCAATGTGCATCTCTCACAAGCTGATAGAAG
This sequence comes from Rhinolophus sinicus, assembly GCF_036562045.2. Lineage (NCBI taxonomy): Eukaryota > Metazoa > Chordata > Mammalia > Chiroptera > Rhinolophidae > Rhinolophus > Rhinolophus sinicus. The sequence goes on from NC_133758.1 coordinate 96,200,103, forward strand.
GGAAATGGAAGAAGTGGATTGTGTGTTTGGGAAGTTTCCAAAGGCATATTGCTTCTGTTCACAGTTTATTGGATAGAATTTAGACACATAGTCACACCTAATTACCAAGGAGGCTGGGAAATGTAGTCCAGCAGTAGTCCAAGAAGAGATGGAAACAGGTTTGGTGATAGCTGGCCAGTCCCTACAATGTTTGTCTTAAACATTTACCTCTGGGCGTGCAAACATGGTATGGCTTATGAAAGGTAGAGTATTTTATAATGTACTCTTGAGTAAACCAATTTTTAAAGAGTTAAGTAAGGTTCCTTTAAAGAGATAGAAACACGTTAAAATCAGGGCAAATCAGCTTATCTACATATTCTAAGATCTGCTTAAAAACCTTTCTTTATAAATCATGCTAAGTACTGAAGCAGGGTAGCTGTTAGGAAATTCAAACTCTTGTTAGTGAGAACACTCCAGAAAATGAGAATAATATGCATCATGTACAATATTAAGTGTCCTTAATTAGTGTATAAGAGTCATGTCAGTGACAGCTGAAGACTGAAAACAAAATGATCATATCAGTTTATCTGAAATTATAGTTGCATATAAGCTGAGGAAGAAGTCACTTAATATTCACGATTCTTATGGTTGCTCTTTATTGAATATTGGTGTCATATTTTTAAACACCCGCATAGTTATAATTATTACAATGAAAAATGTATGCCAACTATACAACAGTTGATAAATACTTGTTTTATGTGCACCTTTTCATGAACACAATTCTAAAACAATGCTAGGCTTTATTTTCTGAAGGTCCATGAGCAAAATTTTGGTAATTCTGCAAAACACACATGGACACCATTTTGTTTGTAGCATTCTGTCAGATCTTTATAGAATTTTATCTCTGTATACTTTAAAATTTGCTCGTAAGAGTACCAAAACTTTCTATATATACATATATATACATATATGTGTATACACATATACATATATATACATACATATATGTATATATGTAAATATGTGTATATATGTGTGTGTGTATATATATGTATATATATACATACATATATATATATATATATATATATATATATATATATATGTTGTGTGGTGTTTGCCTGTTTTTGTGTTTGTGTTGCAATACTATATTAACTCTGAGGAAATATAGAGGTATGTAGGGCTATACCCTCCACTGAATAACACATATACTTTACTCTCTATAGTTTTCTCTTCATTTCTTCATTTTTATGCCATCTTTTGAGATTGTCAATGTATAGCAGTCTTCTCCATTTATAATTTATTGCCACCTATTTGTTGTAGGGTTAGAAAGCAAAGAACTATGTTAAATAAATTTATTGATAAGTTCTATAATTTCTGAGGAAATGCACAGACGTCTCTTTTATGAGTAAAATGCATGTTTGGTTTTCTTATATATCGTAATTATATTTGAACTGTTTTCTGACACCTCTTATTTTCTTGGTTCTGTCTTTACTATACAGATTTAACAGAATTCTGAGTTTTTGTAATAGGTGAGGCATTACCATGGTTTTGATTTTGCCAGGCATGTCCTCGCAAATTATGATTGATAAGTTTTATCCATGCATTTCCATGTGTTGATTTGTGTTGTTTCAGAGTTACTTTAATATCCAAAATGAAAGACTCACAGGTAAATTATTGGTGAGTTTGTCTTTAAAATCTGTGTCAACATACAGAAAATGAAATAACTGAGATGGTCTGTGAAATTGTTTGAAGTCTTTTTTTCATGAGAACTTTCTGGTATTTGATTATATAAGCCTCTTTCCTCTTGTGATAGATGGCTGCTCCTTAGGTAGCCCTGCATAATTAACCTTTTCTCCCCAGACTCTTCACTTCCAAGATGCCTTTCTCTTCATATTGATATTAAAGTTTCACTGGCAACTAGCCAGGTGGGGAATTTCCTTTGCAGTTCTATTTGCCCTAAGAATTCCACCCTCTTTGTAATTATGTGAGTCCTGAGAGAGGGCAGATAATCACAGTGGCATATATGTAGGCATGCGTCTTTAACTTTCACTCTTAGAGGCAATTGTTCTTCAGAAAGCAATGCTTAAATGACATATGAGCAAATTGTTAATAAGAAAAACTAGTTACAGGGTTTGGACGCTGGGAATGTATGCATGGTTAATAAAAACTGGTGACATCTTCCGGGTTTACGTTTACTGGAAAGACTATTTGATTATCTCACCTGTGTTTTTCAGTTCTTGAGATTTCAAATGTTTTCTGGAGAGCTAAGACTGCTATACAGATGGGCAAAGCCAGAGCTTTATTCCGAACCCCTCTTTTAAAAATCTCTATCTGATAGGAAAAAAATATATCAAATCACTGTACTCATTTGTTTGGTTTGTCACTGGGATCCCAAATGTCTGCCTTATGTGTTCAAGGACATGGGCGTTTGGGGAATGTTACTGTCAGTCAAGGTATACTGTCTATTGAAATAAATTATTAACCCTTTGATTGTGAGAAGGTTCTTCTTGAAATCCAGCCTCCTCTCATCATGTATTGTATTAAAAAATATTATAATTAGAGATTATCAACTACTTTAAGAAAATAAAAGCACATAGCTATGAAAATTCTTTGGGGTGTTTATCTTTATGTTATTTTTTAATGTATCTATATCTTTGTGCCTCTTATATGGTGCTTCATTTTTGAATGAAGAGGAATGGAACGTATCTTATTTTGGCTTTATGTTTTAGATGAAATAAATTGGAAAAAAAAAACAGATTTTAAAGGTAATAACATATCAGTGAAAGGACCTAGAAATTAGCAGGAAAAGTCAGGAAACCAATTATAGAAAGAGGAAAAACAATGCATAGCATAACTTGTGTTAGGCAATGTGTGCTATTGAATCTCTGAATTTCAATAAAATATGTCAAAGTAGAGTTCATTTTCCCTTCTGTTGGGAGAACAGATAATCCGCCTAGCCATCTGCCTTCCTACCTTTCTTAGTTTTTTTTCTTTCTTTCACTTCTATCCTGCCTAACTCCAAAAAGGATTTGGGATCTATATAATAAGTTTTAAAAAGGAGGAAATGGAGAGGAAAGGAAATAAAGGAAGAGAAAATTGAATGAAGGAAACACCTTTTGCACATACTCTTAAGTTCTATAAAGTTGCTAGGAGAGGAATAGATTTGTCTCTGAGCTTCCTAATAGCAAGTCTGTTTTCTATGATGTGATTAATCTTCCTTCAGGCAAAACCTGATCAAGTCACTGCCATGTTTAAGAAATGTCAGTGGCTTTTCATCGCCTCTACCTGGGGTACACAGGGATCCCATACCCTTTTCAGGTCTGTCTTCCTTTTGCTCCTCAATGAACCCTGAACCCTGTTTGGTCACTACATTTATTAATAGCTGCATGCTTTCCCCGGGTCCTGCTTTCGTGCCTGCAGACGTGAATGCATCTTTCTCACAGTTGAGAGTGTCCTCTTCCTACCGTCAATCCCCTCCTCCCTCCCTCAATTCCCACATCCTACCGACCTTTCCCACAGTTCTTGAGACATTTCTTTACTTATCATCAAGACCTGACTTCAATTCCATTCTTCTATGAAGTTTTCCTGGGTGACCCTGGGCTTCTTTGACATCTCTTACCTCTGTTGACTATGAAACTTATCTCTTAGTGCTGGGGTTTGTCTTAGTAATAGACTAAGCTTTGTGAGAGTAAGGAACAGCTTCCTAAGATTTTTTTTTTTTTGTATAAAGTAAAACAATTGGCTACTTTACTTAAGGTTGCTTGCTTACTTACCTAATTCACTGCCTAGCACATAAAAGGAGCCAAATAAATGAGGGGGAAAACGGACACTGAGGAGGCTGATGACAGTGGTGCTATCATTGGAGGGTGGGGAGAAAGGAGGAAATGTCGGAGCAAAACCAAGCTGTTTCATCTCTGGTAAATCATGTTCCTCCCCGTTTGTTTTTTCTCATTTACTCATTTGTTGACTTTCTGTTCTTTTCACTTCTTCTGAATGACAGTTTTGAGATGTTCTTTTACCTCTATTTACTGCTACCCACTGAATTTTTTTTTGTTTTTCTCTTTCTAGAGTGGCTTGCCTATTCCTTGAACAATTAGCATTGCAGTAGGGCGGTTATTGTTTGCAAGACTTGTGGCCACATGCTGAGTTCCCTAAATGTGGAGAAGTCTTTAAATGTGGAACTCCTTTAGCTAGCAGAGTGGTGCAGAAGCATTCCTACCAGCCTTTTTCCTTTTAGTAACTTGGAATTCTCCATGTTCTAACACTTATAAGCTATCTCCCTCCCCACAAAAATTACATGGTTTAGTTGAGAATAGAGGAATGGGTAAAATGACTATGAATTGTGGTTAAGTAGGAAATTGTTTTAAGTTAGTATAGAATTCATTAGTCCAACATCCTTTAAACTCTTAAAAATTAATGCGTTTTTGCAACCTGGCAGTACTATTAACATGGCGGTCTTATGAACAGTAACTTTTTTTTTTTTTTGAAGGGGAACAGGACTTTATTGAGGAACAGTGTGTACTTCCAGGACTTTTTTCCAAGTCAAGTTGTTGTCCTTTCAGTCTTAGTTGTGGAGGGTGCAGCTCAGCTCCAGGTCCAGTTGCTGTTGCTAGTTGCAGGGGGCGCAGCCCACCATCCCTTGCAGGAGTCAAACCGGTAACCTTGTGGTTGAGAGGACGTGCTCCAACCAACTGAGCCATCCAGGAGCTCAGTGGCAGCTGAGCTCAAGGTGCCCTGTTCAATCTTAGTTGCAGGGGGCGGAGCCCACCATCCCTTGCTGGACTCGAGGAATTGAACTGGCAACCTTGTGGTTGAGAACCCACTCGCCCATGTGGGAATCGAATCGGCAGCCTTCGGAGTTAGGAGCATGGAGCTCTAACCGCCTGAGCCACCGGGCAGGCCCAGCAGTAACTTTTTTATATACTGTGTTTCTGAGGACCTTCAATAAAATATGTATAAAAAGACAGGTTTAAAATTCATGACTTTTCAATCTACACATGTTTTCAATTCCTCTTATTTAAAATGATGAGCTTATAAACACTTCTATGCAATCGTTGAAGTCTTCCGAAAGATTAAATTAGGATCTTAAACTTTCTGTGTCTTTCCATTACAGATAAGCTTTTGGATTTATTATTTCAGAGTGTTGCAGTATGATGTTTGATAGACAGGTGATCTCCTACTTTGCATATCTAGTCAACTGGGGTTCCTTTCTCACTTGCTCAAGAAGTTCATTTTTCTAAAGATCATGGAAAGAACAGATGTGGAACAGGCAACAACTTCATGTCTTTCACACAAAACTCTCTGGGGAACCTCTTTGGGTAGGCTTTTGTTTGGCACACACATAACAAGTATGTCTTTACCCTAAATGATGCAATAGTCCAGACTCCTGTGGGCTAACATCCACTGACAATAACGCCATAACCCATTAGTTGATTGCAAGCTCTCTGAATCCATAGGGATTTGCCCCATTCTAAATGAGTGACTAATTCTTAAACTACAAAGTAAACCTGACATCCTTGGGGACCAGGGACATGTTAAGCTTGGATTGTTTATTTGGCTTGTTATAACTGTAGGATCATTAAGGAAATGTTTACATCCTCTTGTGATTGTATGTTTTCAACCAATATATGAGGTGAGGAGATTTGGTCTTTATGCTTTTGCTTCCCTTATATTCCTTATTATTCTCTATTCCCCACCCCTATGGAAAAAAAGTTCACACTTAGGAGGTCTAAATAAACCCATATCTTTTGCTTTGGATACTTTGTTACCTTATCTGTCGGATTTAAACATAAGCTCTGGAAACAAGTGTTACCTGTCATCTATCTAATTGTTCACTAAATCTCCTTTTGTTCCAGTTTCCTTATTTGGAAAATATGTCATGAATTTGTTGTATCAGGACATAAAAGGTATAATTGTAAAAAAAGATAATAAAGGATCTAGTATTCATTTATAATTATTACACATAACTGTATTTTTTTTCTTAACTGTAACCTGTAATTACCTTTTTGTGAATATCACTGTAAACTCTGAGGTCGGTAGGTCTTTCCATACTGTTGAGAAAGATGATCATTTCCAGGTTCTATCACGATTTCCAGTTTTGTCTCTGTCTCAGATTGTTCAGTTTTGAGCCAAGGGAATCATTCCTTTCCTCTTATTATATGCCAGCTCTCCACTTTATCCCACCCCCAATAGTGAGTGACTTTCTTGCCTTGCTTTGTATATATAAACTCTTTTGTGTGTTTTTGCACTGTTTGCTGTGCCAGCTTTTCTTGTGAGCCCCACCACCTTGCTTTCTGGACAGTTGCTATGATATATTGATGACACATTGTTAATGAAAATATTGGCCCTGAATATCTTTCTGGACCTTATACTAACAACATTGTTTTGTCATTTTTGTAAATGATTTTGTTTTTGGTCAACTTAGATAACATTGGCGCGTGTGAGGGATTTATCATTTTTACAATTTCCATCGCATGGCCCTAGAAGAGGTTATATTTGGTACCCAGGTTTAGATCAAAGAGTTGTAGAACTCTTGGGCTCTATAATCTGTAGCAGGCAGCAGTTATATAGAAAGAGTGAGAGTACCTGGAAGAGTCAGGGGATCTCTGTTAGAAATCCAGTTTTGCCCTGACTAACTTGGGGTTTTGGAAAAGTTACTTCACCTCTCTGGATACCAGTTTCCTATCTTGTATTAGTTTCTGTGGCTGGTGAAACAAATTACCACAAACTTGACGGCTTAAAACAACAGAAATGTATTCTCTCACTGTTCTGGAAGCCAGAAGTCCAAAATCAGTTTCATTGGGCCCAAATCAAGGAGTCAGCAGGGCGGTACTCCCGCCAGAGGTGTCAGGGGAGAATCTGTTCCTGGCCTCTTCCAGCTTCCGGTGCTGCCGGCACACCTTAGTTAGAGGTTGCATCACTCTGTTATCTGCCTCTGTGTCCACATGACCGTCTACTTTTCTGTCTGGGTCATATCTCCCTCTGCCTCCCTTTTATAACAGACATGCGATGGCATTTAGGGCCCACTTGGATAGCCCGGGATAACCTCTCCATCTCAAGTTCTTTAAGCACATTAGCAAAGTCCTTTTTATCCCATATAAGGTCATGTTCACGGGTTCCAGGCATAGGGATGTGGATATCTTTGGGGATGGAGGTCATTATTCAGTCTACCAAACACCTGAAATAATTTCTGACGTCCTGCTGGCTTGTAATTTCTATTCGCGCATTTGCTCATTCATCACCCAGTAACCACACTTTTATTTCATGCCTATATGCAAGCCCCTGTACTAGGTCTGAGGAATAACACATTTAATAAAGATAGGGCCAGTGCTTTCGATAAGGTCATCGTGTTGTCCACGTAACATACAGAAGAAATGCAGAGATAAAGGTAAGCGAGATGACTGGTCCAGACTATAACGTTAACTCTTGGTATGTCTCCTTTTGCCTGATTCCAGAGCATAAGCCACCATCGTTCCTCAGTGCTCATAAATTACTTTGGTAACTGTAGCTCTAGAGCTTACATGTAGCCTGTGGACCAGAAAGTGTTTTGCAGGTCGGGTGGGGGACGGGCTGGGGGTGGAATGTTTCAGCTAAAATTCGCGAGAATTTGTTGAGTACAAAATAAAGCATAAATCTTGCCCCTCAAGGAATTTATAACCTTACACAGTTCTTATCACCCTGGGCTGCCCATCCACATCAATAGCAGAGCGTTAGGAGATGCCCATGCCTGCCCACGGACCCCACATGGTACATGGCTCTGGGTGGATCCCAGACAGCTTTTCTTAAGCTCATCTTTTTACGTGCTGCCGGCATTGAGCACAGAGAATCTCTGATGCAGGAGAAGTTGCCCGTAACTAGGAAAACAAACACACAGATAAAAACGCAAGACAAAATGCCATAACTTTCATTAAGATATGTAGACACGACATAATTTGGATCCTCAGAGGAGGATGAGATCATACCTGGCTCCAGGGAAATTTGGAGAAGGAGGTATTTGAAATGTCCTTGATGGATGGGTTTATGGTTTCAAAGGGCATTAGGGGAGGGTGGTGGGAAGAGAGTCCACGGAGGTGTGGAGGTGGGAAAAGGAGGTGGGACATGGCTGGAGGCAGAGGCCAGGGGCCAAAATCCAGGCACCAATTCTCCTTTTGCTCAGACTTTCCAGCCTGAAAGCCAGAAGAGTCTGAGAAATCTAAATTTAAACCTGGTCTTCTAGGGCATTTTGAAAGTATATTTTTTCGAGGGAGGAGAGTAGAACATATTTAACAGCTGATAGGTTGATGCACACTTTTTAAAAATTTAGAAACATGACAAACTGTGCCTCTGTTTGTAGTCTTGCTGTAAGTACTGTAAATACTAGGCACAGCTTTCATTGAAATACAAATGAAGAAGACGATTTTATTTAAAATGTTTCAAAAGAAGAATAGCCAGGATATGGTGACTGGAAGACAGGAAAATACAGCAGGAAGTAACAAAGGTAATTGTGAAGGTTCAGAATGATGCTAGAATTAGTGGAAGTGAGGGATATTGACAGAAGAGATAACATTTGCTGAGTTCTCTCTACAAACCAGGGCCTTTACTACTGCATTTTCTTTATCTCATGGAATTCTTTTCAAAACTCTTGAGGTAAATATTAATCTTATCCCTGTTTTACAGATATGGAAATTGAAACTTTGAGAGGTTAAATATCTTGCTCTATCAAGTTCTCCCAGTAAATTGAGTGGAACATCTAGGACTCAGATTTTGGTACCCTAATTCCAGAGTTTGTATTGTTAACCCTCATTCTGCTAATTATGAGGAGGCTAGCTTAGGAGTAAAGTTGATGAAGAAAAGTTGGACCCAAAGGTAGAAGTTTAAGAATCATCTGAAGAGAGGTGACAGTTGAAAACATGGGTAGCTTCAAATTAGCAAGCGTCACCTTATCAATGAAAAGATGGAAGAAAGAGAAAAGAGTAGAGGGACAAGTACCAAGCCTCATTGAAACTTTCACGGAGAGTATCTTGTCTCTCTCTTTAAGGCTACCAGTCACTCAACACATGATTCATTAAAAAGAAAAACAAAAAAGTTCTTGAATATTTCAAAAAGCAAATGAAACAGTCTTGCCATCCAGATTTTTTCTACCTACGAGTATGCTTAAGATTCAACTTAATAACTTCAATGGCTCGAAAGAGACAAATCTAAACGCTTTCTTGATTTCTGTTACCTGTGTTGGTGAACCTGATTCAGTTTCAAATCCTTGGGACTTTTGTTGGATTCCATTTTTCCACCTTATTCCATGTTTTCCCCAATAGAAAGGGCTCCTCTGTAGAGAGGTTATGCTAGAATAAGAGGATTGGCAGAGGTAGTTCAATATTTTTGTCATTTTAAATCTTCGTAAACTAGGACACTGAAAGGACAAATAGCACATAAATGGTGAGGTATCTTATCTGTTAAGTGTCTTTCTCCTCCCACTCCTCTCAGAGTACTTGAAACTTCATTTCATCCCACTGTTCTCACAGAATATGCATAAAAAGGTACTATTAAATAACCCAGGAAAATAAAATGATTGCCTTTGAAATATATTCTTTTTTGTTATTTGTCTGTATAACCTGATCAAACTTCCTATACTTGTTCTTGTTCTTCTAAACCCTTATTGTTCCACAACCTGATTTCAGCATATTAATTCGAAGGGTTTCAGGTATTGAATAAAGAGGATTCCAGAATAAGCTATATGGTTGTTTCAAATATTTTAATGTTACAATGCTATGTTTCTTGAGCTGGTTTTCATGGAATCACGTTTTTCTCATTGATTTATAATTTCAAGTTTACAAAATTCACATCATATCTAAACTCTTAAAAAAATACCTGAGAGCTATAATCTGTATCCTGCATGTCCTATTTTTCTCTAGTACTGTAATTGAGTGCTGTGTAAATGAGGTCTTCTTACATAACTCATCCCACCTAACTTTATTAGGAAAATTAATGGAATGAGATGCTTACAAAAGAGTTTGATTAGAATCAAGGGAAATCAAGCTAACTTACATTAAAGGTCAAGATTGACTTTCAGAATAAGCAATTTTATGGTTTGAATTAAAACAACTTTATTTACAGACGGCAGGCAATCAGCAAGACAAAATGTCTATCAATCTGTTGTTTGAAAGATACCAGAGAAGTCAGTGATTCTCCATTTGGGCAACGCATGAAGATCGTCTGTAAAGCTTAAAACAAACAAACAAACAAACAAACAAAACCTGAACTGGGACTGCTCCCAACCTCAAAGATTCTGACTTAATTGGACTTTTGTGAGGCCCAGAATTGGGTATTCATTAACCTCCAAAGTGATTATAATATGCAAGCAGTGTTGAGAACCACTATTAAAAGAAACATCAGGCTACAAAAGAACAGGAGAAAGTAAATATAAAATTCTCACCATTTAAGAGATGACATATACTTTCTAAAAAAGGAAATATTGTCTAATTAGTTATGAAAACTAAACTCTTAGTTCTTCTATTTTGAAAGGAGCCAAATTAATCCAATTTTAATATTAATTGTTACAGGAATAAGTGAGAGTACATATTTATGTTTTTTAAAAAGAGTACATATTTATGTTTTTCTGTGTGCTTCTAAACGCACTTATTTTCTTATGTGTAAGATTATTGAATCTCAACTATGGGTCTAGTCCCCCACACCCATTATTCCAATTTATGTACTGAAAATGTACGTTAATTTACAAATGAATAACTTGAAATCAATGGAGTGAATGTGACACTTGCAGTCAATGAAAAATTCAGTGATTATCTCGGGAGATTTTTCTCCATGAGGAAAGCACGGGTACTGTTACAAAGTGAAGTTTGGTATTTTGTGCAAAGTATTATATCTTGATCATTTTGGGCTTGGGTTGCTTTCTCTGCAAGACTGGGATATCACACATTGCTGAATAGCAATGACCACGTATTGAGTGTTCAATATATTTTAAGTTCTAAGTGTGACAAGTGCTTTTGATGCAGTATGTCATTTAATCATAGTGAAAACCCTATGGAATAAGTGCTGGTTTCTAAAACCCCATTGTAAAGATGCAAAACCAGTCTCAAAGACATAACATGCCCAAAGTTGTGCATCTAGTGAGGGACAGAGCCAGGATGTGAATTCAAACAATTCAAGGCCATAGGCAGTGGTACCAGATAACAATAACCCAATATGAAGACAAGTTTTTCTGTAAGCTACCTTCTTCCCAGGAAAGCTTTCCAAAAAGACAGTCCCGATATTTCCCAAGAGAACAGCAGATTTTTCTGTGGAAGCTAAGAGGGACCAGGTGAACCTCTGCCACTGCCATTGGGCTTGCGGGAGGATGGGTGCTTTCTGGTGTTGGTTGGGTTTTGAGGAAGGAGCAGTACTCTCAAAACTTCCCGAAGTCCACGAGACTCTGCCCCACCCTTCACTTCCACATTGTAGGAGAGAAAACTTAGGGTGGCAGGAAATATAGACGAGAGCTCATCTGGACTACCGTGAGTGGGCATGAGGAGTGGGGTGTGGGAAGCTTGGGAAACTTGTGGTCAAAATACCTCCTTTACATTCCTGGCTCTGACACTCATATCCTAAAAGTCACTCAACTTTTCTGAATCTTAGTTTTTCTCTTCTTTGAGTTAGAAATGATGGTAGTAGTAACAGAATCTCTTAGCTCCAGGGGTTGAAGATCAAATGAGATAATATACTGTCAAAACTCTAAATAAAGCATAAGGTGTGTTTAAAACTGTTAATCTTAAGAAGGCAGATTTTTGTGTTCTAGCTAGAAGCTCTTATTTCTTTACCATGCGGAATTAAAAAAAAAAAAAAAGCAATAAAACTCATGAAAACTTTTACTCTACAGTACTACTTGTAGTTAGAATATCCTCACCAAAACACTTAGACTTTTACTTCACCCAGTTGTTCAAAACCCTTAGGCATTTAAGCAATCTCTTAAGTGCACCAATTACTATCTAATGGGCAAATCCCAGGATCTTTTCTTAGTCTTCAATAGAATTATAAGAGCAATCATCACTCATTCATTCAACAAGTGTATGTTGAGTGACTACTGTGTGTCTGGAATGGTTTTAGGTCATTGAAATTAAAAGTCAGTGAAAATAAAAGCAGACAAAAATGAAATTGTTAACAACTTACTATGGATCAAGTGTTACTTTTAATCTTATTGAATCTTCACAGTGATCCTGCAAAATAGGTTTTACTAGCATTATTTATAAATGAGACTGAGCATCAGACAGCTTAGGAGGTGTGTCCAGCGCCTCCTAGCAAGGACATGGTGGAACAAGGATTAAAATCCTGTTTCCTCTACCAGCAAATGGTCTTTTGTCCACTAATTTATTAATTTATTTACGCATACTCCACCTAGTCTACATCTTTTTGACCTTTTTTTCTGTGAACATCAGAGATATCGTCTTAGCTACCTGTGCTTCGAAAAGTGGTGCCATTTTTGAAACTCTTACTCTGCTCCCCTCCGTGTCAGGTTGGCTTGAATCTTGGTTGACTCCATCTTCCATTTTGTTGCCAACCTTGAGCACTCCTTACTACAACTATTGCTACAACTATTGTAGTAGGCTTCCAACTAGTCTTTCTATTTTTAATCTCTACTCCAGTCATCCTAATTGCACAGTGTTGCCCAGTGACTCCTACTGAATCACAAATCTAATCCTTTCCTGTTTTCAAAAATCTTCCATGGCTTGCCATGGTCTACAAAAATTGCCGATACTTGTGAGATATTCCTAGTATCCAGGGTATAAGCTGAACCACATTTCCAGCCTTTTCCCTCCTCAATGCACTCCTTCCCATCTATATATCAGTGTGCTTTCTGGCTTGTCTGATAAGAATCATGTGGGGTTTATCAATACACAGGTTCCCAGACCCCACTTGAACTTAGTGAGCCAGAATCATCAAGGATTCACAAAGCCTCGTGGGGCATGACAAGGCCTGGTGGTCCTCTGATAGGCTCAGAGCACAGGTGCTCAGGTATGACCACTATGGACGTCTTGCTGCCACTGTGTGTTGAGGAAAATTGCCGGTACTGCCTAACATTATTACATTTAGTTGTACCTGAGCTCTCCTGGCTTCCCTTTTCACACACATCACTGAGGTGCAAACCAAGTGCTAAAAAACCCAAAGACACATTCATTAAAGTGAATCATCGAAAGAGGTGATATTCTCACATTTGTATGAGCACGAGATATTTTTTCTGTGAGTGCATATGAAGTATTTAAAGGAGTTTAACTTGTAAATAAATGTTTAGCTAATACATGAGTTGTTAGAAATATGTTATTTCTAAATTATATATATATATATATATATATAGAGAGAGAGAGAGAGAGAGAGAGAGAGAGACATATACATATATAATTGTATATGTTAAATATGTACATGATGTGTGTATGTGTCTGAATATATGTGTGGCTTGTTTTCTTGGAAAATTATATAAACTGGCTTATAAAAAGACTCCCGATATTGTAAGATAAAATCCATTAACAATAAGATTATAAAACAGGAGAAAAATGGTGACTGGAAAGTAAGAAGAAGTAAAGGTGTTATTCTGTAAAACTTTCTACATTATCATTGAAATGGCTGTTAAACAGCACAGTGAAGTAAAGATCATTGTTTCTCTATTTCTTTTATCCTACCCAATTTACACCAATAATAAGCAAAATTACCCAGTTTTTTAAAAATCTCTTATATTCTCACACTACATATATACAGAATTTTTAGGTGGGAGTGCATTTGTCTTTTATCTTTATTAAATGAATTGGGGTGACATTGGCTAGTATAATTATATAGGTTTCATAATACATCATTTATATATTGTATTGTGTGTTCACCACACAGAGTCAGTTTTTTTTTCCATCACCATATATTTGACCCCGTTACCCTCTTCTACCACCCCTCTCCCCCTTTACCCTCTAGTAACCAGTAAACTGTTGTCTGTGTGTATGATTTGTTTGTTTGTTTGTTTGTTTGTCGTGTTCCTTTGTTGCTTTCCGTTTTATATGCTATATGTGAGGTAGGACAATTAAGTTCGCAAATTCATCCTTGAAAAAGTGCTACATACCTCATTGCTGAATATCACTATGGTCACCTTTGAAGTATTCCCCTTGGGAAGCTATGCACCGACGCCAGCGCCTAGTCCACCCTTCAAAGCAGTTTTGGAACTCTTTTGCTGGAATAGCCATCAGAGCTGCCTTCGTATTACCCTTGATAGCCCTAATGTCATCAAAATGTCTTCTTTTCAATATTTCTTTTATCTTTGAGTAAAGAAAGAAGTCATTGGGGGCCAGATCAGGTGAGTAGGGAGGGTGTTCCAATACAGTTATTTGTTTACTGGCTAAAAACTCCCTCGCAGACAGTGCCATGTGAGCTGGTGCGTTGTCGTGATGCAAGAGCCATGAATTGTTGGTGAAAACTTCAGGTCATCTAACTTTTTCACGCAGCCTGTTCAGCACTTCCAAATAGTAAATTTGGTTAACTGTCTGTCCAGTTGGTACAAATTCATAATGAATAATCCCTCTGATATCAAAAACAGTTTAGCAACATCAGTGCAACAAGTTTGTGAACTTAATTGTCAGACCTCGTACATGTATCAAGCTAATTGTGATCATTTGTTTTACCTGTTGGGTTTCTGTTGTGGGATAAATGTTTATGTCACCCCAAAATTTATATTTTGAATTCTATCCCCAAATGTGTTGGTATTTGGAGATGGGACCTTTGGGTTTAGATTAGGTCATAAGGGTAGGACCTCATGGTGGTATTAGTGCCCTTATAAGAAGATGAAGAGGCAGATCTATCTTTTTCTCCATGAGCATATACCCAAGAAAGACCATGTAAGCATACAGCAAGAAGGCAGCCACCGGCAAACCAGGAGGACGGTCCTTACCAGACATTGAATCTGCCAGCAGCCCTTTGATCTTGGACTTCCCAGCTTCTAGAACTGTGAGAAATAATGTCTGTCATTGAAACCACCCAATCTGTGATATTTTGTTATAGCAGTACATGCAGACTAAGACTATGTCTACAAAATGTCTACACTGTCCACCAAAGTAATGAGAGCAACATACGAAATAATGAAAGACCAAAATGAATTGGAAATTTTTTTTTCTAAATTTCATACTAATTCTTTAGGGTAAGAGCTATAATTTGCATCTTTCTTCAGGCTCCCCATTTTTTAGTGAATTACCTAGTAGTACATACGACTCAATAAGTAACTATTAAAAAAAGGATATAGAGTGATAAATCAGTCCTCATGTTCTTATCATCACCGATAGCCTCCACTGATCACTTTCCCCACCACTCATACAAAAAAACTAATGATGGTTTAGACAAATAGGCTAAAATAAAAACCTACATTTGATCAACAGGCTCATAGGGAAAAGTTTTCACTATGAGGTTGGGCATTTAACAGAATGGATTTAAATTCTAACTTTGCCATTTATTAGCTGTGTGAGTGAAGGAAAGTTATTTAACTTGACCAACTCAGTTTATTCATCAAGTAATCGTGGTAGACCTGTTTTGAGCAGTAGATGATATCATGTAATAAAAATATGTGAAGGTTTTCTGAGTCATTTTATCACTCTGTACCATTATTAAAATGTGTTTACACGGTTTCTAAATTCCTGAAAGAATGATTTTAGTCACCCAGAGAACTCTCTTTTGAATATCATTCTTTGTTTCAAACGTATTTCCTTGTGGCAGGAAGCGATAAAAACACATGGCACAGACAGCTAGTGACTGAAGAGGAAGTTAATGGTGTTTGTTTTTCCTCTAGAATTAGTAGTTCAAAAATTAAAAATAAAAATGTGTCTTGCCAAGTTTGGGAAATACACAGAATGCTTTGATTACAGGATTACAATGGACCTAATTTTTTGACATTAGCGTTTCTTTTGTATTTATGAATTGAAATGCTTTTTAAAATTAAAACTTTCAGGCTTTATGTTTTGTTTTATGCACTGTAACAATTAAAATATCCAAATGTGCCATTAAATACATGTGGAATTTATTTCTTCTTTACCCTGTAGACTTAGAAAGCAAGAGAAGGCTGAGAGGAAAGCATTTGAAATTATTGACAAGCACAAATGATACTGTTAGTATTCCATGCGAAAATTGTAATGCCCTGGAGAAGATAGTGATTTAGATGGTTTTTAAGCTGTAATGGGAAGAAGTAAACTAGACTTTCCAAAAGGGAGTTCCTTTGGTAGTTGTTTAACCTTTTATTGCAAAATTCCCTGTGCCCACTTCTGCCGTCAGGTTTGGCTATAGTCAGGCACCCTGGGAAAAATCACTTTTAAAGCCTGTTGAGTGGAAAGGACCATGGGTATTTACTGTGAGGAAGAAGGGAACTTAAAGATATCATGGGGGTTGTATCATTTCACTCAGGATTAGCTATGGAAAGGTCATTGAGGAACTGGTATGTGGGAGTGGTGGCTGTTTTTAGATAGCTTCTAAGTAGAATCATTTTTTTTAATGAACTGGAAGGAAATCATCTATTCCAGTGTTTTCCAAACTGCATGTCACGAGCTATTAGTTGTACATCAAATCAGTTTAGTTGGTTGCAGTTAAATAATGGAATAGAATAAATCACATTACAACATACTACAGTACACACACAGTGTAGAATTAAGTATTAATCTATGAAAATTAAGTTTTGAGTTTTATATAAGTGAGCATGTTTCCATATATGTATACATATACTGTGTTTACTATGAAATGAATTTCGTATGTGTGAATAGTATAATAGTTGAAGAAGCTTGAAAGCCACTGATTGAGTCCTGCCATCCTTTTCAGATGAGGAAGATGAAAGAGGCTGACTCCCAGTTTATTTGAGTGGGTCTCCTGGAGGTGGTTTATCTCTCATCAGGTCTCTCTTTTGTTAGAATCTTCGTTTTGATCACCTTTGCATCTTCTACTTTTTCACTCCATGCTTTAAAATTTCTATATGTTTGTCACAAGGAATTGGATCTAAGATACTGATTTGGGGGCAATGAATCCTCACCAAGCCTCTGAGCACCATGCTGGGTGGGTGGTTGGTACTTGTGATACCATGTGGAAGAGAACAGAACCTTTGGCGCTCTCTCTGCAGAAAAGACCAGTTATTTTACACAGGTTAAGTCAGGTGGAAAGTTGGAACCATAGTACATTTCACCAATAGATACAGGTGATCGTTATTAGCTGCTACTACTTGTTTCAGTTCAGTGGAACAAATATTTATTCAGCTCCTGCTTTGTGCCAGGTATTTGCCGGCCACTTCCTTCCTTCTATATGTGTAATGAATATTCAGGTAATTAATTACCGTGTTTCCCCGAAAATAAGACTGGGTCTTATATTAATTTTTGCTCCAAAAGATGTTTTAGGGCTTATGTTCAGGGGATGTCATCCTGACAAATCATGCTAGGGCTTATTTTCCAGTTAGGTCTTATTTTCAGGGAAACATGGTACGTCCATCCCTCTCTTTGCTTGTGTGTTATTCCAGAGGATTTATCAAAATAGGAGGTACTTTCGTCAAAGATAATAGAGATGTAGCTATGTTTTATAACACAGTATACCACTTTGGACCTCTGTTATGCTTTACCTAGAAATATTCTTGATATCTTGAACTCATATTTTCACTTGTTAGGAAGTCCTGCAAAGATAAAGTTCATGTAGAATGTTTTTCTTTATTTTTGCTTTCATAAAACATTGATTTTTATTGAACTTTCTACCTGTCACTGTTTACACAGTGTCAGTGCTGCACTAAGAACTGATGGAGGTTTTTAATTGTTTTCTGACAATCTCATCAGGACAAAGGTAGCCGACTGCCTGGATACCATATAGGGTTTTGTCCTTCCCACATTGTTACGGCTTCTTGTTTGCCTTTCTGTGTTGCAGTTCCTGAAGGCGGTGTCTGTTTTCTGTCATTTCTTTTGCTTTTAAAATGTTTGTGCAAAGTGTATGATTCTGTTTAGTTTGGTTATTGGTTTAATATTGACCACACAAGTCATTGCCTGAGGCAGTGACAGCATCAGGAAGTAGTCCCCCAGATGGCACCAGAACCCTGCCTTTTCTTATTGGGGAATACTGGGGAACAGTGTGTTTTACCAGGACCCATCAGTTCCAAGTCAAGTCGTTGTTTTCAATCAAGTTGTGGAGGGCACAGCTTACTGGACCATGTGGAAATCGAACTGGCGACTTTGGTGTTATGAGCACTGTGCTCTAACCAACTGAGCCAACCAGCCACCCCGAGCCAGCTTTTTCTTGATGTCTGTCAGCACAGAGTAGGATTCTCCTGAGGTCCAACGGAGGGAAAGGCATACAGAGCCTGATCTTGTCGGTGGGTGGAGAAAAGTGCTTTTTTTTAAAAAAAAATTCTCAGTCTTTTAAATATTTATAAATTGAGAGATTAAACATAATACTGTAGTCATTTTTACTTGAATTCTTGATGATTAATGCTTTTGAGTATTTTTTCTATACATTTATTGGATTTTCTTCCCATTTTGAATTTCTGTGTGTGCCCTTTGCCCATTTTTCTTTTAGACAATTTTATTTTGTTATTGACTTGTAAGAGCTTTTGTGTATTATTGAAATTATTTTCTTATCATGGTAAAATATATATAACATCAAATTTACCATTTTAACCCTTTTAGAGTGTACACTTTAATAATATTAAGTACATTCACATTACTGTGCAACTATCACCAATACCTCTTTTTAGAACTTACCCATCATCTGAAAGTGAAAAAAACCCCCACAAAACCATGGTTGGATACCATGAAGTGGGTGGCAGTGTCCTAACCATATATTAGTGTTTTGTAGGTCCAAGTACCTCTTTCATCCTGTCAAGGGGAGTGCTCACTTTTTCTCCTTTCATACACTAGAAAGACTTGTTGAATGATATAATCCCCTAATTGTTTCTCTGGATCCAAATCTCCCTTGGTTATTGCTACTTCACTTTAAAAGATGTATTCAGACATTAAATAAACAAGCAAAACGCTGTTTTCATGTGACCATCATACTGAGAAAGTTCTATTTTGTTGAGTCTTTATAATTCCTCTACTTTTTATTTAATCTACTGGTGTTTGATGTTTTCCTTGCTTGCCAATGTGGTATTTCCAGCTGTGCATGGAAATTAATTTTCTATTTGAATAGACAATTCCAGGAAACTATCTATTAAGGTTCTAGGAGGCAAAGAGAATGTTGTTATACAATTTTTTTTTTCTGGTATTCTTGGCATTGTAAGGGGAAGAAAAAGATTGATTTAAAAATTCATAATTGGCAATTTATTTTTTGTTCCTAACTAATATTATTTAAGTAAAATAAACTTTGCCACTGATCACAAAGGTGGTTAGTAGTTGAATGTGTGTGACACTGAAAACTTCTCTGTTTAACAAAACAATTCTAAATGATTCTTCCACGGACTTTGGAATCTTTTTTGTACAATAGACTCCTTTGTGTATCTGGTTCTGTGGAACCTCAACATCTAAGGTCCGTAGACTTTTACCTAAAACCACAGGGGCCAGGTATGTTTTGTAACTGAGAATTTATCAGCGTTTTAAAAGGTAGTATGGAACATGTACCCTGTATTACATGTCATGTCACCTTTCGTGGGGTCTGGGACAGCTCCTTTGTAAGACAGTGAATATAATAATAAAAAAAATGAATGTTTTTCACAGTGAAATTCTTAGATATTAATACTGAGGTAAAGAATAAATATATTTAGGCTAATTTTTGTTACCAGATGAGCTTAGATTTGTTACCAAATGATTTATGAAAAATTTGTGTTTCTAAGGATCATGAATAAGGGACAAACAGAATTTCGCCCGTACTTTCAGGACTTCCAACTCCCTTAGTGGGCAATGGCTTGGCATCGTGCTCCAGCCACTCCTGCTTCTCCTTAGCCCCATGCAAGTGGTGACTCAGCAGTCTCGGTAGTACAGACATTTTTGCTTCTGGGGCTCTGTACCTGTTATGCAATGATTCTCCTGCTGCATTAAGTCTCTTGTTTTCCAGCCATTCGGTGCCTGAGTTTTGATCTTTTATACCCAGGATGTTTTCTATTGTAGTAAATGTCGCATCACACATTAAGCTCTATATATGCTTCATTGTCTGTATTTTCTCTCTCTGTTCTTCGTCGTCTCTGTTCCTTGGCACTGGTTACTCTCAGTATTTGACATGCCTTTACTTCTCCTCCTCCTGTTAAATTTATCTTCTACCACATCGTCCTATCAGGACAATTTAGTTTCTCCCTCTGTTACAGGCCCCATATTCCCTTAGAGCTCTGTGTCTGTCTTTGCTGTAGCACGCAGTGTTTGATCCATGATAGGGCTGATGGTCCATCTGTCTTATCAGACTGTAAGGTTCTTGAGAGGAGTACCTCTTCATACATCCATTACCTTACTTAGTGCTTGGAACATGACAGATTCAGAGGTTTTCAGCTCCAGATAAATAGACTTTGTGTCTTTGTAGGTGATAGGGGGAGATAAGGAACCAAGGAAACAGGGATGTGTTAGCTGAATATGATAACCACTCCACTACGGAAACCTGCAACCACTGCATGGACGGTGTCGATGCCTGACCACTGTGCCGTACACCTGAAGCTGAAACTGAAGAATATTGAATGTCAACTATAATAATAATTATGTGTGTATGTATGTATATATATATATATATATATATATATATATATATATATTCATGGGATGTGGAGTACAGTATAGGGAATAGAATCAATGGAATTGTAATGGCTATATACGATGTCAGAGAGGTAGTAGATTGGGGGAGGGGGTTATCACTTTGAGAGGGGTGTAAATGTCTAACTATTACATTGGTTTGTACACCTGAAACCAATAATAAAAATAAATAAAAAATTAGAATGAAAAAAGAAAGAAAGAGGGATGTGTAATAGAAGTAAATTAGAGAATAAGACAGAGTAGTTTAAAGGAACAGTGGTATTGTTCCGCGTCAATACGCATGAGCATTAGAAGATTAAAAGATTTGTATGGTTTGGAGAACTAGAACAACTTTAGAAGAGTTGAAGCTGCAGACAGAAACCTTGGCAGGTAGGTGGAATTGGAGTAGGCCATGAAGAGTACACAGTGCTTTCCAGTGGAGGGGGGTGTATTGAGGAAGGAAGGGGCACTGATGAGTGAAGAGGATGTGTAAGCTATTGGCCAGTTATAATGGAAGTTCTGAATTAGGAGAGTGATGGAAGAAACGGGTCAGTAGGACAAGTAAGGCTGGATTATGTAGAGCGATATATTTTAAGAAAAAAAAATTGGATCTCTTTAGAGTAAGATGCCTTTGTGAGTTGAGGAATAGAACTGAAACGATAGGATAAAAACAACGTTTATGAGAAGAAAAAGAAATGTGTCCACAGCGTACTCAGTGATGCTTGAACTGAAAGATGGAGAGGGGGTTGGTTTACAGCCTTTGTTGAAAATCAGTCAGAGATCGTAAGGATCTGACCTGAAGTAATGGTGGTGAGAATGAGAATGGAGAAAAGACTGAAACTTTTGAAAACTAAAACTGTAATGTGGTGGTTAATTTTTCTGTGTCAATTTGAGTGGGCCACCAAGTCCTGAGGTATGTGGTCAAAAATTATTTTGGGTGTTTCTGGGCGGGTATTTTTGGTTGAGATTTACATTTAAATCTACAGACTGAGTAAAGCAATTGAACTTTCAGAATATGGGTGGCCCTCATCCCATTAGTGGAAGGTCTGCATAGAACAAAAGGCTGATCTACCCCCAATATAAGAGAGGACTCTGCGTGATAGCCTTTGAACTGGAACATTGGTTCTTCCTGGTTCTGTAGCAGCCTGCTGGCCTTCAGACTTCACCTGGGACACCAGCTCTCCAGATTTTGTACTTACCAGACCCCATATTGCATGACCCAGTTCCTTATCATAAATCTCTGTTTCTCTGGATAACCCCAGTGAATATACATGGGATATGGAGACTGACTAGACATGGGAGCTACAGGTCAAGGAGGAATTCAAAATGACAAAATTTGGGACTGACAATCTGGAGAATAACGACAGTTGTCATAGGAATGGGGAAGTTGAAATAAGCAGCGAGTTTTGAGGGAGAATGTGTTTGGTTATGGTTTTGTTGACTCTGAAATGATATTGTTGATTCATGTGAGAGTAATTTAACAGCAGTAGTAGGGTAGATATAGCTTGTGTGGATTAGGCCGGGTGTGGCAACTTGGAAGCATCTGCAAGTAGGTGAGCAGAAGTCACATGGCAGAACCAAGACCTCAGGGGAAGTGAGAGACAGGATTTCCTTGAGGCTTTCCAGGTGGGAATTATGGGCTACAGGAGAAAGATGAGTCAATATACAAATAACTCGTTGGTGACAGAGTTCACTTTTGACATGGGTTTATCTGTCTCCTGCAGGAGAATGTAAGCTCCACGAATGAAACAATTTACCCACACCTGGTTCCCCAGCTTTCAGTATTGTGGTTCAGATATGCAAGCTCTCTAAACACTGCTTTTTTCCTTTGTTTTTTACTTTAAATGAAACTGAAACAGGAATTAGAATCCCTTTGCTTTGTGACTTAGCATTCAAGTACATGTACAGAATCAGAATAAAGTTTGACATTTTAATTCCTAGGTCTTTGATTTCCTTTTCCAAAAATATGCAGATTGGATAAAGAACTTTTAGGATTCCTTACAGCTGAGAAATACTGGGGAAAATCTCTGTATATAAAAAAAAAGAAAGAAAAAGAAAGTTCTAAGCTGTGAAAGTGGCCTTGGGTTCAAAAAATAAATCAAAATTTACAGCAAATCTTTCATACCTCTTTTTTTTTTTTTTTTGAGGTTTTATTAATTTAATATCAATCAAAATATTGTAATATATTAAATAAATCAAAGCTTTTATATAACCTTGTCTAAAAGCAGCTTTGGGACAAAAAAAAATTCTTCCTAAATATTAAAGGTATGATTTAAAAAAAACTTTTTACAAGGGGCCTAACCCTAGTTTAATTGCTTTAAATTAATATAGCTATAAAAACAGCAACAACAACAAAAACAAACAAAAAATACATACATACAGCATTTTTTCCTTAAATTCCAACACTTTAAAGAAATTTTGTTTCTCATGTAGTTTTTATTGTATTACAAAGCCTTCTGACTCAAAATCTCATAGAATTAACTTATGTAATTTTTTTAAAGAAGAGATGAATCATTGGTTAAAATGATCCTGTTTACCATACTTTATTCAAAATTATATTGTACTTCTTCATATGTTTCTAGATCTATATTTTCATCATACAATCTCACAATGTCTATGTTTAATTTACTTTGAAAAAATACTATTTGTTCAGAATAACACATTCCTCTAGGACATATCTAATACCAGTTTTGGATATTTGATCAATGTGTGATATTTAAATTGTAGTCTATACCCTTTAACATTTTTTTTCCTCACTGTACTTGAAATATGGTGAATTTCTAAAGATAGTTTGGGAAAAATATGACTTCTCTATTTTAGGAATGTACAACATGTATATTTGATATATTTGCTTCAGAAACTATCGAACAGTTGGGGAATAGATACCATAAACTTTAATCCAAAGGTAGTACTAGCATTAAAATCTAACATTTTCTTTATTAATTGGAACTTACCCTGCTCCCAGGATACGTGCTGTGTGTTAGATGCTATTTATTATTTTAACTGTCTGCCTTCTTACCTTCTGGTATACATGACCACTCTCTGTGGCCATTCTTGTTCAATGACCATCTACAATGAACAACTTCCATTTGGAAATAATCTACCTTGAATTCGCAAGATGCTGATATTGCTTTTTGTTTCATTCAATGTCTCTTTTATTTGCTCTTAGGCACCTTATTCGAGGACAGTGAACAGTTAAGAATTGTCTCAGGGAATAAATAGTGTCACGACAATAATCAGATAGGTGCTTGTGTGAATCAGTTCCTCTATCTACAAAGTAAAATATAAAAATATTATTAATTTCCAGTAGCAGTACTTTAAAGTTATTTATTTTTACTTCCCACAAATCTCAAATACATGGATTTCTTGTGAAGGCAAGTAATTTGTCCTTGTGTATTTTATTTTTGTGTATATTTATAGTCAAGTCATTTAGCCATTTATGTTGGTCAGCTGACATCTTAGTTCTGTTTGAATTATGTACAGGCACAAAGATTTGCTTTTACTATTTGCCCTGCAAATCAGATATATAATAGATTTCAAAATAAGATCTAAATATTCTGGAATATAAAAAAAGCATTAATAAAACTTCTGTGATAACTTTGCTGCATTTATAAGTCATACTAATGACTGCTTTGCTTCTCAGTAATTTTCCATTTGTAATATTTTATACCTGGATACACAAATGTAATGCAATTGAACAAGAAAACAATTATCTGTCTGGTGGAAATAATGTACTTAGCTCATTGAAACAATTGACTTGTTTAAAAATACACAGAAGTTCTAGTTCTACTCTGACTGTGGTTACCTGTAATTTGCAAAGAATTTCCAGGAAAAATTAAAATCCTGTGATGTAATGGGATCAGCAATTGAATCCACTGGTTGTGAATGATAAATTTCCATGCATAATTCTCTTCTAATACAAACCTCTATTTAGAAACATTTTGAGAGCTTTTTTTTTTTTTCAATAATTTCTGAGTTTTGGCTGAATCCCTGGAAAACTGCACTCAAAAGCTGTATCTTCCAGTGAAAGCTTCATGTTGACTTGTGGGTTCTATGTCAGTGGAACGTTTCAGCACTTTTTGGCCTGGCTCAAATGTTTCTTGGCATTTTCTGAGGACTTTGGCTCATCCCATCTATAGGATCACATTGGATTCTGGATAAACCCTGAAAGCCATAATTCATCTGCAAGCTAATTTGGGATTTTATTGGGTTTTGTAGTGAGCTAACACCATCGGTCAATTAAGGATTCAATATTTCTAATATTTCCAAGGACATACCTACTTTAAAAATAACACACAAAAAAATTACTTTTCCTTTAGCCCGATACATTTTCTTCTTGTATCCAATCTTTTCACAGAGGTTAATGTTCTATTTTAATTCCTTATTATAATTTTTCTCTCCTCAGCAGTTTCTAAAGCTACTGTAGATCAACAGCCTTTTTTTTTTTCTTTTTCCTTCTTAAAGAGAAATTGCCCTGGCTCTTGGCTGACTTCAGTCTTGTGATGTGGTACTAATGTGGGTTTTCATTTTTCACTTTAAAGGTGCTGCCAAAGCTGTTAATGTTAGTTATACCATCAGAGAATGTTGGTGCCTGTAGGTGTTTTACACATGGTTTGGTTCGGCCCTCTTGCTTTACATGTAAGGGGACCAGGCCCAGTTCCTTAGTTGTCACCGAAAGCTATGATACTGTTAGGCTGGAAGTCGTGACAATCTTACCACAGAAGCCTCCGGAACTGCTTAAAAGTTTGTCCCCATTCACTGTCTCAGGTTTTATATCTTTGGGTAGTTTTCCTTAATCCTTTTCAAATTTAGCTTTCCATACTTCATATTAAACCAAAAAATTTTACATTTGGTTGGGATTCCACAGTTTTATGCACTACTCCCTTTTCCTCATGTTCTTAGCCACAAAGAAATAATAGGAAAGGGAACGGGATCAACGTAACTGCCTTATTACAAATAATGTTGGATTTTAGACCGCCTGATGAACCTTAGACTGAACCCAGCCTCCTATGCCTCCCACCACCCCCTATTGAATTTAGCTGCTGTTAAACAAAAAACTTGCACAGCTGAAAGCTTTTCTGAAAGAAACGGTTTATTGAGCCATATGCTCGCTAGAAAGGACCAGGTCCTAGGATATGCAGTCTGAACCACCGACAGCAGGGCTAGGTGAAAACGGCCAACATGTCTGCCATCCTGGATATGATTGGCTTTTTTATACATTACATTTTATGGAAGAAAGATGTAAGTTGGTTTGAAAGAATTTACATTGGCTACAGATAAGGGGGTGGGGGGGCAGGAAAAGGTGAAGCAGGGATAGAATAGGTGTACAGTCCATAAGGAGGAACTATTTACCACTTTTGAATGGTTGCAGGCAACAATCCTGACAGATCATGCATCCGGTGGTCACTACAGAAGTTGATTCAAGGCTCCAACTTACATTCGAGAATATGAGCTGTCTGTTGTTAGTGGGCCCACAGCTATGAACTAGTGAATTACCCCTGGCTCTTCTTCTCACGCTATGGCCCGCTATGATTTAATTTAGGACATCTCAGAATTTTCTCTTGTCACCATCCAGTTATAGATGGGAAGTGGGATATGAAACTGTAGGTTTCCATACTCTTCTATGCAGGGTGATCTTCAGAGTGGACTGTTAGACCAGTGCTCTGAGACCCCAGGGGCAAAGGCCTCCCCTCCATCAGGGCCCTTTCTAGTACTTGAGCCAATCAAAGTAGCCCCTCCCAACTCACAGGAAGCAGTTCCTTTCAAGTAGCTCACCTTCTGTTGAGTGAGTAGCTTTGTCTTCTTTTTTCTTGCTTTTCCCACATGCTTTCGGACACCAATGAAATTTACATTACGTTCCCCGCCCCCCACTGCCCTCCTCCCCCAGATGAGTTATTTCCCCATTACTCTCCTGAATAGAGTGGAAAAAAGCAAGGGTAGTGAAGTCAGCGTAGGCAACTGATTATTTACAATTGAGGAAAATAAAGAATGAAACAGCTGGCAATGAGAGTTGACACCTTATACATATGCTCAGAATACTTCACAGTTATGGGAAATGAGGAACTTCTCTACTCTGTCAACACCAGGCCCTCTGCTGACATTTTCAAGAAGAGAAAACTGGTGAAGACTGTTACCTCTCCATTTGTCATCTTTATTTAAGTGCTAGATGCTTTCCAGCACCCACCATTAAATTCTAATAAATATATTCCCAGCAATCTATAGGCTGATTCAAATGATCTTCTTTTGTTTGTTTGCCTTTGTTTTCCTTTGGGCCAGTTGAACTAAGTAAAATCTCAGGTCACAGAACTCTCTCGAAATTTTCAGTTTTATGTAGGTAGGTTTCCACTAGATCTCATTACTTCATCCCCCCCCCCCCCCCAGATATTTTTAAATTATTATCTTGTTTATTTACCCTCTACATTTAAGGTCTTTACGATAGTTACCTATGACAGCCCAGAGAACATTTAACAGTTTCCGTCCTGTTAGGGGATTTTTTTCTGTTTTACAGAGCAGGCGTTGTGCAGACACTTGTACTTAATTCAGAGTTAAAGTAAAATTAATCTAATATTTGAATGTTCTGGATACCCCACTGTTGTTATGTTTGTTAGGCTTTTGGTTCCTTTTAGTAGGTTCAAGGCCATTTAGATAAAGAGATTCTGAATTGCAGGTGAGCAAATTTAAAATTTTACGTTTTAAGATGTTAAGATTTAAGATGTTCCAATACCATTCTGGGACTCGAAATCATCATCTTTAAAATGAATTATTTCTGCAGATGTGGTTTAGCTGACGGTCTCTTCAATCATCAAAACGTTTTCGCTTAGTGGGCGTGTCAGGTATCTGTTACAGTAGAAATTAATAAGAGATGGCACACAGGAGATAGCACAGAGGTAGGCATAGTCTGCAGCAGATGGTGCCTTGGCAGAAAAGGTAACGCTGGAGACCATGGGCTCCAGAGCTGTGTACCTGGCTTACAACTCAGTTCCAGCATTGACTTTCATAATCTCTCTTTCAGTTTGCTCATCTGCACAATGGGCAGACTTATTAATGGTATCTACTTTAAAAGTTTTTGTGAGGAATTCAATGAATTAATGCATGTGAAGCACTTTAGAACAGTGTCTGAATGTTAGGTGTTGTGTGATCTCTGAATGTTAGGTGTTAAGCAGTCTTCACATCCGAATTGGGTTAATGGATCAAGGGTCATCTGTATTTTCAAGTGTTTTTCTCAGTACACTATTATTTAGGAAAACTGGACTAGAAAGATATTTTCTGAGGTGTTCCTGGCTTGTATTGTTAAAGTTGAACTGTGCATTAAAAGAGTGTGAGCCTTAATTTTGTATAATTTGATATTAATAAATAACCTGAGCTCTTTGGCTGTGTGCAATTATTTGATGATTTCAGGCGATTTATTTCCCTCTGATAAACTGTATATATTGTATTCGCCATTGGCATTGGTTTTGGTGTGAAAATTGTCCTGTATTCAGTTGCTCAGAATAGAAGGGATATACTGAGGAATTAGTCTTCCCATTGTTGACAGATCTCAATAAGCATAAAATAGTTGGGTATTTTTGAGGAATGTAGGATAATATAACACCCAAAGGCATTACACCCCAAGTAGAAAATTTCATAATATACTGTATATGAGATCAAACAATTACGTTCACGAACTCATCCTGGAAAAAGTGCTACATAACTCATTGCTGAATATCACTACAGTCACCTTCGAAGTACTCACCTTAGGAAGCTATGCACCAATGCCAGTGCCCAGTCCACCCTTCAAAGCAATTTTGGAACTCTTTTTCTGGAATGGCCATCAGATCTGTCATCGTATTACCCTAGATGTCCTGAATGTCATAAAAATGTCTTCCTTTCAATATTTTATTTATCTTTGGGTAAAGAAAGAAGTTATTGGGGGCTGGATCAGGTGAGTAGGGAGGGTGTTCCAATACCGTTATTTGTTTACTGGTTAAAAACTCCTTCACAGACAGTGCTGTGTGAGCTGGTGCATTGTTGTGATGCAAGAGCCATGAATTGTCGAAAAGCTCAGGTTGTCTAACTTTCTCACACAGCCTTTTCAGCACTTCCAAATAGTAAACTTCATTAACTTTTTGTCCAGTTGGTACAAATTCATAATGAATAATCCCTCTGATAACAAAAAAAGGTTAGCAACGTCGTTGCAACAAGTTCGTGAACTTAATCGTCAGACCTCTATGTGTTTATGTGTATGGGATGTTGTGTGGTTATGACAATTTCATCATGTAGGGAGTAGTGAAGGAAAAGTTTTGGGGGAAACCTAAAAGTTTTACTTTATTTTGTGTAATAATTAACTTGGCTACATAAACACCAGGAAAATAATTAGAATAACAGATTATGTTGAATGCCTAAAGAAATATGTTTGACAACTTTTAATTTTCTTTCCTCCCACACATTGCTTCCTAGTTTGTTTCTGGCACACCAGATGTGTCTCAACACAGTAGTTTATCTGAGTAGAGTTATATGAATACCAATGATTGTGGCATAACAAATTTTCTCATTTTTGTGACATTTAATCAAACTAAAAGTAGAAGGAACACTTTCAAAGGAATTAATTTTGTTTTTAGCTTTGGCCCCATATGTGATCTTTCTGTGTGTCCTTAATTTTTAACATCTAATAATTTATATAATAAATTTCCTCTCAGTTTTTAATTATAAGATAAACAATAGTATAACCAGAAAGGAACTCTGCCTCAACATACCAACTTGTGCAATTTGTCTGTTTCCTTTCAGTTTCAGATCATATTCAGTTTCAATTTATATTGCCCTTTATATAAATTATACTCTTTAATGAGCGATTTTCAAGAGCGGTTGGTTGTTGGATAATTGGTAGTTTACTTTATTCCTCTGATGTTAAAGATCTAGATTTATAATGTTTTGCTATTATAAATTATATCACCACAAAAATCTGTTTGAATTTGTCTTTGCTTTCTTTCCTTTTTTTAATTTATTTTTGTAGTTATTTACTCAGTTTAAACTTTCTGGTCTTTAACTTTAGGTTAAAGGTTTTGAATATTTTTATGGGTCAAACAATATATTTTAGAAATAGCTTTTGAAGTGTGTTGTCAAATTGCTTTCTAATGTAAATTGCCAACAATATTGTATGGCTTTATCAGTTTTATTTTTCCAAGAATCTGGATGGTGTTGGATATTGTTTCTTAGAATTTTTGTATTAGTTAAAAGTGAGGTATTTCAGTGTTCTTTTAATTTGCATTGCTTTGATAAATAAAATGCTTGAATGTTCTTTTTTTCTTTGTGCTTAGTAATTTGATTTCCCCTTGTACGTGTCCTTGACTTACGCTTCTGAATTTTATGTTTTTCTGTCAGATTGTTTATCCCCTCTTTGCAACATAGAAATCAAACTTTAATCTCTTGTACTTGATAAATATATTTCTACAATATATTGTTTTCCTTTTACCATGACTATTACTTTTCTTAGTATTAAAGATTAAACTGTTATACAAAATTTACGCTTTTTTGTTTATTTTGTTGACTCAAGGTTTAGAAAGCTATCATTCTTTCAAAAATCCTCAATTCTATGTTATGCTAATTTTTATGAGCTAAATTATATAGGTTATATATACATATTTAGATAGATATACATATATATATATATATATATATACATATATAGAGAGATGAGAGATTAGTATTATAAAGTATGATATAAAGTTTGCTCCATTTTCCTTCAAATTATCAACTAGTTATCTCGATATCATTTATTAAATAGCTTTGTTCCCCCATACCTCCACCATTGTTTTGAATTTCCTTTTATCATATTATTACCTTCTTACATATAATTAGATATTTTACTGGACTTTCTATCCTTATTTATCAATCTATTTCAAATTAGGTATCAAAACTACATTATTTAAATGATTAACACTTTATGATATGTTTAAATCCAGTAGGTTCAGCTCTTCTTTTCAAAAATCATTGAGCTTCTATTATATGCCTAAAGAGCAGATACAGAAATTAAAATTACCCAGTTTTCCCAACCCTGGTAATAAAGTTTTGCCAGGAAAACAGACATGTAAAGAGGTGTTTATACCATAATGTGATAAAAAGCATAAAAGAGAGGTGAATACAGATATGTGGTAATATGGAGACTAGTATATTTTCATCTCTTTGTTTTTATAGAATATATTTTCTAGTTCTAATGAAAGTTCTGTTTTAATTATGATTGATATTTTATTATGTCTACAAAATCTCTACAAAATCAAATGAGAACATTTTAAATTTTTTTAAATCTTATAATCTTCTAACTCTGTGTCATCTTTTTTACTTACCAATTAAGTTCTGTAGCTTTCTTTAGTATGAAATACATGTTAAAAATTTTTCAAGTTCAACATGTACATGTTAGGAATATTATTTGTGACATTGCCCAGCAAATTCTATATTTGATTTATTTATTTTAAAAAGCCTTTATATTGGGTTTAACACTTGCAGGGATATTGAAATACATACTGCAACTTTTTTTCATTGGAGCGTGCTCAAACATTCATTGATAATGCTTCAGGGATTTGATAGGATTTAGCATAGCGTAAGACACAAATGTAGAGGTGTTCTTGATGTTTACTGATAGTTAAGTGCAACCAACAATAGACCCATGAGAAATTCTTGTGTCGAGAAAACCACTTTCATATGAAATCTGGTTGAAATTGTGGGAAACAATCTGTGTTCTATAGCCATGGAAACTTTAAAATGATCGTTTTTGGCATATAAGTTATATGCCAAAAATATAATTTGTGGATAATAGACACACATCAAATAGGAATAATTTCTGGAATGCTGCTTACATCAGTTGTTTAAACCCTACTTTTAAAATGCAGAAAAAAGTTTCATTTATTATTTCAGCTTTCTAAATAATTATTTCTATTTATTTAAAAATACTTTTGTATTTGCAATTAGGTCAGGAATAAGCAGGCACTCAGTGACGTAAATAAACAAATCCCAATGGAAGATTGTCTTTGGTGTTTCTTTTTTGTGTTATTCTTTTTATGTATAAGAACACTTCTCTTGGCCAGGATACCATTATTAAAAAATAAAAAATAAAAATAAAAAAGTAGTAAGGGTGTGGGGGATAAATATGCCCAGAGAGATTTCTTGAATTTCAGCCTTTCAATTACTCGATTATTCTTGTGGCTCCAGGAGATGAAAGAATAATGAGGAGTTCATTTCCTAGATGAATCATAAAAAAGAATATGGCCATACACAGGGCCATGGATGTGAATAAATGGATGGCCATTTAAAAATTCTCTTTTTGGCCCGCACGATGTTTTTGTCGGGTACACTGAAATTGTTCTAGTGATCCCAGTTCTGTGACTTGTAAGTTCAAGTACAAGGAGAAGAGTGGCAGGCACTTAATAATAAATTTAGTCCAAGTGTTTTATTTAATATATGCACTGCCTCATTCAAAAAAATTATTTGAGACATCTTATAAGAACATATTTAACTTAATGAGGAAAAGTATAGAGAAGATTCATTATTAGGAAAATATAAATAAGTAGGAAGTCTTAACTATAAAAAAATAAAATAAATATTTATTATACCTGTCATGTCTCTTAATATATACACTTAAGTGTTACAATTATTTGTTTTATATATATCTTAAATCTTTATATTTGTGTAATTTAAAACAAAAGCAAATTGCATAAAAGTTCCTTAGGAGAAGCACAGCTTTGTGAATCTCTAATTTCTAAAAGAAATTCTTATTCAGGCCCTTATAAAGCATGTACCAAGTGATGTGATTAGTAGCACTGTTATGTTGTTCTCTTTAAAAGAATTGGTTTACCTGTGGGTGATTTCAGATCAACCTCCTCAGCACTTAATTTAACAGTGGAGGGATAAGAAATTTTGGGAGAGAAGAGCAGGCATGATAAACATGATGTAGAAAAGTTACAGAATCCTCCATTGAGAGACAACTTCAAATGTTTTATTAGACCCAGATCCCAACCTTTCACCTTTTCTATCTCCACATCTCCCTCTTCTATCCTAATAGCACCAGCAATAAACAAAGCAAAATTAACTCCCCCAATCTGAAACCATTTTTAACTTGTGGGGTGTGCTTAGTCATTTGTACCCATAGAGTCCTACTCTACTCATTCTAATTATAGCAAAGTCATCGTTGATAGCATAGAGCAGGGGTGTCCAAACTGCGGCCGTGGGCCAACTGCGGCCCGCAATCCATTTTTAATTGGCCCGCAGCAAATTCCAAAAATATATTTAGTTTACATAAATAAACCAGGTGAGGCAATACGTACTTCACCTCGAGTGACTGGCCCGGCTGTTTGTGTATTTTACCGCATATGGCCCTTAGTGAAAAACGTTGAAAAAAGTTTGGACACCCCTGACATAGAGTATACAAAGGGAATTTAAAGAAAAATTTGATTAGTAAATGAAAAAGGAAAGTTGAATAATAAAAATTAAACTAGTAAGAAAAGGTAATAATAAACAATGAGAGACTGGAAGATACCATATCAATTAATGTGGCATGTAAATCTTGAATAAGAGTCTTGAAATAATATTGAGTCTGAAAAGGACACCTGCCTTACTCAGATGTTCATTTCTTGGCGTTTGGTTTTTATTACATACAACTTAATTGCCAGTTAACAAACAAACAAACAAACAAACAAAAACAACCTTTCAACATGCCTTATTTAGAAGTTTTCCCTTTCCTTAAATCTTATTTTCTTTAATTATTAGGTCATTATTTCTAAGGTTTAGTCCTTTTGGTCTGTTACTACCCATATACCATTGTAGGCATGGATATTTTAATGCAAAGAGCTAATGACTTTTCTGATTTTGTGACCATTGACATTCTGATTGAACAAAACTTTATTGATAACCTACTTATGTAACACGTACATTAGGAGCTTTTTCATATCACAGATTACTTCCATAATAACTCCATGAGGCAAGTAATTTATGGTCCTCATTTAATATAGGAGAATACTAATCATAGGGAGAGACTAGCCCAAGATCACATTGCTAATAAGTGATGAATTTTGGCTCAAACCCAAGTCTTTGACCTTGAAACTAGTGTTCTTTCCATGGCTCTGTTTGCTAAGCACTTCTGACTTTTACTTACAACACACTTTGCTCTCTGTTTATTAATTATGTTTGTTTGACATGTAATCTTCTATTAAGGAAGCTGAATCTAAGGCTGCTATTGTTATCTGGGCCAAATTGTGGAATTGAAGCATTGAGAGGAAGATATAATTGTTGTTGACTGTACAACAAACAGAAGAGTCAGATCAAATTTCCCTTGGTTGAAATCAGACTAGTTGGAGCTTAAGAAAAAAGAGGAACATTTCTTTAAGGGAAAAAGAGTATGTAATTTTTCATGCTGTTTTTGACTATTAAGGGCAACTACAAACAATATACAATATACTATAAGCTTTCTATTTGATACAATGAGGAAAGTGAGACAAATGATAGGAATTCTTTCAAATTTAGTTATGTTCATCAGAAATTTATTGAGTACCTAATATAATCCAGATATTCTGCTAGTTCAGTGATACAGCCTTAAATAAGACATAGATCTGACTCTCAAGGAACTTACAGTCTATTGGAGAAACTTTGAATTTATAATGTGATTGCTTATTTTCAAAGAATTCAAATTCAGTAAACTTCTTATTAGAATCATCAGCTTTGGGCATTTATAACTTATGTAATAAAGAATATAAGTTCCAGCTAAGGATTTCTTATTTGTGATAATGCAGGGTAAATAAGCTTGTACCATGATTTTAAATCTTTTTCAAGTATAGCCCGTATTTTACCTTTAGAACTAAAAGATTCTGAAAAGAGTTAATATAGTGTAATTGAATCACTTACCAAGCCTATTTTAAACTATTTTAAACTAGTCACTTCCTTTTCTTTCTTTGTGCCCTGACACATAGACTTCCAGAATCAGGAAAGTATTGTTTTTGTTTTTAGGGAGTTGCTGTATTATGTAGAACCAAAACTAAGTTAACATGAATAGTGTTCTACTCAAGGTAGTAAACTAATTGAAATTTTCGTCTTTCCCCTTATAATTTGGGCATGAAATCGTGTGTCATGTTATAAACTGACAATTATTATTTATTCATAATAAATAATCCCTTTTACTTATAGCCAGGCTCATCATTTTAGCACTTAATACTCCATGGTAGTCTAGTGGAGAGGAAACTTGGCAACCATTCATTATTATCTATTTTTACCATCAGAAGGTATTTATTTGTAAGGCGAGCATGGCACGGACGTCAAGGATAGGAATGAAATACTCCCTAACAATTTTATACAGAGTGGCCTTTCCTTTGGAGCCATGAAGGTAGATATGACCATAAGTACTTAAAATGCACACAAAGTCCCCTTGGAAACACACAGGCATGTAATTACAGCTAAGGAAGGAGAATGTCTAATAATAAAAGCAGAAAATGTCAGTCTTGCTTTAGTTATTTGGGAATCCCTTAAGTGACCACCTACACAACATTTCATCTACATTTTAAAGAAGTTGACAAAGCTCTTGTTGGGCTGTGTTTCAGCACTTTCATGCTTGTGTAAAACTCCACTCATCAGAGAAGCCCAGTAACTCACAGTTCCAACATTATAAATCTAAGAGCTTTTAAAAAATTAGAATTTCAGGTCCTGATACTGTCTCTTGAATAAAAATATGACACTCCCTGGGTGAGTTTCTGCTGTTTGTTTTGAGCCTAACAGTATTGTGGTCTTTTGAGGGAAGTCCAGTGTCAAGGGCATCTGAAATGATTTGACTTTTACCCCTGCATGTGAGAACGATGCAAATGCCGCTAGCTTCATGATTTCCTTCTGATACAGTCATAGTATTCTACGGCTCTTATTTGACTTGGTCCTTATGACAAAGTTATACAGGAGTTCACTTTAATTGACGATGAAGAGGAAGAAAGCTCTTGTCTGGAGAAAACTCGTCTGGAGGAGACTGGGTATTTCCAATCTGTACCTAGAAAGAAGAACTTCTGTGGTCATGAATTCAGCAAGCACTTCTGAGTGCTGGGTATCGTGCTGAGCTCTGAGGAGGAAAACTATGTAGACCAGGGCATTACAGTCTAGCTGGAAAAATGATGTTTAAAGCAAGATATACCATAGATGTGTTCATGTAAATTATGGCCATTGTGATTTTCTTTCTATTATGGTGAGTGCAGGGTGTTGCATGAGTATATACTGGGGAAGGAGTGAGCAAAGTGAGGAGGGGGCATTTAGCTGAGAAGGAGGAGTGAGAGTTAGGAAGTGGAGACTTGGCAGGGTGTGAGGACTTATAGAGGGTGGGGGGAGAGTCACTGTTTGAGGACTAAAAGCCCACTGTGGTGGAGTGAGCAAAGGGCACAGTGGCCTGAGGCAATGGTAAGGTTCCAGGATTTTCTTGGGAGAGAATTCTTTAGTTACTAAAAGATCAAGCTGTTTGCTGGGATGAGTGATTCATTGACTATGTTTCTTGGGCAGAGGCCTATAAAAATTAAAACACCATGTTTTTTTAGTAATCTAAATGGTTCTTGCATGTTTCTATCTAGCAACCAAATCTGACTTCATTCTACTTTGATGATTAGGCTGATGATGGCTAGGATGATAAGTGATAGCACTACGAAGATTTAAATTAGAAGAAAAAAAGTTTCCTTATTTAGTATTCATCATCTTTATTATTATGAAATACAGTTCTAGAATATTCTAATATGTTTCCTCCGTCAAAATGTATGATTACTTCTTCGTATAATATTAACTTTTATTATGATAAAATGAATTATTAAAATTCATTATTAACTCTGCCAGTGGTCAGTCAGCATAATCTGGTGGTTAATAGCTTAGGCTCTGGAGCCAGAAAATATGGGTGTGAGTCCCAGTTGCTTCATTCACTGCCTTTTTCACACTGAGTATGTTATCTAGCCTCTCTACACCATTGTTTCCTCATGGGATAATAACTGTACCAGCCTCCCAGGATGGATAAAATAATACAATCATATTTTTTGTTGAGCTATCTTCCCTTGATTATTTGTAAGACAGAGGCGATGTCTTTTTGTGTCCCTCCCTTGGAACACGGAAACATCTGGCATGGAGCAGGTTCTCAACATTAGGTTTCAGGCGGTCCTGTCCAACTTGCAGTCCATCTTGCATGGCTGAAGACCAAACCACAGTTTAACATAAACCTTTTTCTAAGCGAAGATAGTTGTTCACTTATTAATGCCAGTGCCTTGTGCCTTGGATGTGTGAGCCCTAAAAATACACTCCCAAGGATAAAAATAGATCCCTCAGAGTTCTGAGATGCTGCTTAATCAGAACCAGCTGCAAGCTGTCTAGAAAATGCAAGTTATATGAGCCAGATGGCTTTTGCCCTTTTTGCTTTAGACAGCATGTAATTTGGATAACTACAGCTACAGTCATACATTTTGCCAGTCACACTGTTTGATAAACATATTTGTTAAGAACAGCCACTTCCAATTAGAGACCCAGTAAAATGTTAATTTATTTTAATAATTTTTCCCTCTAGGGTAAGACAAAGAATACTTTTAACAGGTTACAGAAATATCTGTTCACAGGAGAGAGTACTGTTCAAGAGTGATTGTATGCCAGTGGTCAATTTTTAGGTTTGGCATTTAAATAATGATGAGTATTCATGATCTACCTCTCCATTTTCCTTTTAAAAATCTAGTGTATTTATGAGCATCCGTGATTTTCCATATTTTATAATCATGTTTGCTTTACCTGTGGAAAGATGGTTTGGCTGCTTTTTCACTTTCTTCTACACAGACCTAATTGCTATAAACTCTGATAATAGTTATTGACTTATTGTTTGTCCACACACCATTGTTAATGCGGTATTATTTCTGGGGATTTTAATTTTATGATCGTGTTCTTTGAGAAGGATTTTTTTCTATTAGCCTGATGTGACCATGATTGATTTTCATCAACTGAAGATAATGCTGATATTAGCTGAGTTTTAATTTCATCCAGTTCTCAATCAACTTAAGATAAAATGGCAAAGTTGAATGCTTGGGCCAGTCACACTCTAAGACCTAAGCTCAGGTATAGCCTGTTTTTAAGAGATGGGAAACTAGCATTTCTATTTTCAATGATGGCACCACTTCTTAGAAAAGCATGTCGAAGCTCTAGTCTCCTATTGCATGTGATGAAGTATTCACTGCTTTATTTCTTGAGACATCTACCGGGCAGCAAATAATAGATGGCAAAGTACTTCTCAAGGATCTCTTGTATCATAATTTTTACATAATTCCAAGCCTTCCAGCATTGTGAGCTTAGCAGTGTGCCAGTAGGTTTTTTTTCCTTTCCTTACCCAGTTTAAAGAGGAGTGGATATTTCATCTACAAAATTAGTGATGTTAGAACCTAAACTTCACTATAATAATAGCTATCATTTTATTTACTCTTCCTGTAGTACCAGGAACTCTGCTAATTACTCTATACATTACTGTATCTATACATCTAAGTCTCATGCCATCATAACATTATACAGTGTATATCTTTATTCTGTTTTACAGATAAAGAAGCAGT
Source organism: Rhinolophus sinicus (assembly GCF_036562045.2). Lineage (NCBI taxonomy): Eukaryota > Metazoa > Chordata > Mammalia > Chiroptera > Rhinolophidae > Rhinolophus > Rhinolophus sinicus. Next base: position 96,238,282 of record NC_133758.1, read on the forward strand.
AGATTTGGAGTGTAATTATTCAACATCATACAGAAAGTGTCAGAGACAGAGTGGGAAGCTACTGTTGTTTTAATGGCCTGTCTGACTCATGCTCTTTAATTCCACCCATTAAGCTATGAAAAGTGGCATTTGACTTAGCCAGAGCTGTTTTTTCAGAGATAAACACATGTCTCTGTCCATCCTTGTATAGCAGTGATGCTTCTTGGAATTTATTTTAAGCTCAGGTTATATATGGGAGTCTAACTTTTTACTCCACTTCATTAGATACATTAAACTGATATATTTTAAAAGTAAAAGTCCTATCAACAGGGAAAATCTCATTTTGGTGATTTTCCAATGAATGGATAAGAATTATCGTGATACTTAGTTCTTGGAGAAACTGGTAAGCACTTGTATGATATGAAACAGTATATGAAGCTAATGTTTACAAAATGTATCAAAGCTACATCATCCTACTTTTATGCCTTCATCTAACAAGCTCAGTAATAAGATAAAGACATTCAGTGATGAATGCAACACATACCTACACATTGTGCCAGAGGCAACAGGAAATGAAGCAGAGGGTTATCACAGACATCTCAGTTGGGATTGTCCACCCAAAGCAAACTGATGCATCATAGAAAATATTTTATTATTTCTGACTATTTAGGGAGATTATTTGTTGTGATTATTTACATATGGAGCCATAAAAGGCTACTTTTTGAAAGATAACATAAAATTACAGAAAAGCTTGTACTTAAGTACTATGGTTTAATAATGGGCGTATGCTGTGTGGTAGTGAATAGTTGATGTTATTTGTGGTTTCCTGGAAATGAAAGAGAGAAACGGGTGGAAAATATTACTTCCTAATAAACTGATTATTTCTGTTTTGTTATACATTATATTTAAACAGTCACTTAACCTCTTCTTTCATATCTCACACAGTTATACTCAATTAAGATACAGATTCAAGTATGAAATCAGATACCTGCTTGGCCCAATTAAAAAAGCATGTTTACATAATTAGATGAGAGACATTATATCTGGCATCAAGAGAATCTCAGTCCTTTTTTTGTTATATGTGGAGAGATGTAACTTGAAATGACCCAAAAGGCTGATTTAGTTAGTATATGTCAGTTTTCTATTAATGTGTGAGGTGATGTCATTGGTACTCTAGAAAGAAAAAGGATGCATGAAAATCAATCTCTACCAAATTTATTCATGTTTGTGGTAATGTGGGTAAGATTTTCACTGTGTTAAGGTTTAGTGGCTTACTAATTAGTCAGCTTTATTTAAATGATTTAATAAGGAAATATTGAACACCTAAAGAAGTGGCTGTCTTTGTCCTCAAGGAGCTTTTGGTACTTGGCACCAAAAAGGGCCATTGTTCTTATGTGACTTAAAAAATTGTCCCAGCATATTATGCCTATTGAAGGTTAGTGACTCCAAAGAAAATAAAGTAGATGAAGGGAAACATTTTATTATCTCATCCAATGGGGTATTGCCTTTTTCTTCCCGAAGAAAAGACAAGTATTGGCCTGAAAAATGTATGCTTTGTACCCTTGGGCTCCACTGGCATATTCCAAGTTGCTATTGTCAATCATATAAATATGTATTTAGACAATTTCTGAACCACTTCTCATTTCTTGAAACAAGAGAAGTCATCTTGATATATCAGATTGGCATGTAAGACAGCTTCCCAGAGTTGTGTCAATTCTTCACTATGGCTTACCTTGTTTTCTACCTCTTTAGAAGGCCTTCCCCACCCCTTTATGTTTTAATTAGAGAACCATAATTTAATTTCTAGGTGTGAAGCAGTATGAGGTGTGTGTGTGTGAGTGTGTGTGTGTGTGTGTGTGTGTGTGTGTGTGTGTGTGTATGTGTGTAGGAAGGGAAGGTGGAAGGGAGGGAGGGAGGGAGAGAGAGAGAGAGAGATTGAATTATTCGTTGGTTGTATATAGTTGAGGCTTTTTCCTGAAATCTTTACAGCTATTGGTGGCATATTGAAAAGTTTACCAAAATCGTATTACTTTTCATGGATTTCAGTTAAATCTCTTGTTTTTTTAAAAATAAGCAACATAATTATATGCATATGTAATCTGTCACTCCAATGTTTATAAATCTTAGTTCTTTTACCTTTTTATAGAGAAGAATGTTAGTGAATGTTAGTGAAGGGCATATGTACATCTGTCATTATTGAAAATGACTCTGCTCCATGTTTAATAGGGTGCTGACTCTAAGCTGAACATAGAGAGGCTTTATCATATTATTGAATTACCCTGGTTTACTAGCCTATGACATGTATCCAGCTGACTACTTTTTTTTTTGGGGGGGAGGGTCTGTTTTAATTGCTCTTGACCTATTGATTATATAAGTTTATTAGTAGCTTTCCCATAATTAAATCATTTGGGGTTCCTGAAATAAACCCAACTGGACATGTTTTATTATTATTTTAATATGCTGCTGGGTTTGATGTGTATTTCTTCTAACATTTTTGCCTTTGTGATCATAAATGACACTGACCTGTAGTTTTCTGTTTCGTCAGCTATTTTTCAGGTTTTAGAGTAAGGGTTACAAGGCCTATCACTTGTGATTATACAGCTTGTACCTATTGTCACCTATTGTAGCATAATTTGTGTAGCTATGGCAGTTTTATAGATGAATTCAGTAAAGTATCTTGAGGAGGGATTTTTTTTTGTAATAGATTTACAATATCAGCTGGCAGCAAGGTAAGGGTTACCTTTCTTAACATCCTAAAATAAATTTAAAAAACATTTCCATATTTTTCTATCCCTTCAATGTTTAAAAGAACTGACACATAAAATGATTATGGTCAGGAAACTTGAATTGGCAATAGTTGTTTAGTTCAATTTCTTCGAGAACTGTTGGTCTGTTTATGTATAAAGATTCTCTCCTGGGAGACTCTTTGAAGTTCATTGAAATAAATAAAAATATTGTTACCAATCAACTGTACATACCACTCTTTATAATTCTTTTAATTTCTTCTGTGTTAGTGATTTTATCTTTCTTTTATTTTCTTATTTTACATTTTCGTCCTTTCCTTGAGTTTGGAGGGCTGTCTTTTCGTTTTTTCTTCTTCGTCTCCAAATACCCTTGGCTTTATTTACCAGAATGTACATGTTTTACTCTTTTTAAAAAATAATATTGTTTTTGTCTTCAGTATTTTTCCTCCTGCTTTCCTTAGATATAGTTTGTTCTCTTTGTTAAGAAAGCTGTGTGCATATTTGCATTGAATATTTAGTTAATTTATTTCTATTTGTTATTTGCAAAGTGCCTTTCCAGGTACTTGTTAGATTTTCTAATTTATTCTTGATGCAGAATTCTATTTAGAGTTGATGTAGGACATCTTTGCAGCCGGACTACAGTAATACATATGTTACCTGGTAAGAATTCTTTGGAAACATTAACTTGTAAAATTGATTCTGGAGTTAATCTTGGACATCTGTATCAGGATTACACCGATAAACGATATCTAGTAGTTTTGAAATGACATTTTGTTCTCTAATTTTAAATACAGTACATGTTATCCATACAAATTTGGAATATATAGACAAACATTTTATTAGTTACCACTGCTATGTAACCAATTACCCTAAAATTTAATAACTTAAAACAATAAGCATTTATTTCCTTACACAGTTTCTGAGAGTCAGGAACCTGAGAATGACTTATGTCTCCCAGGAAGTTGCAGTCAAACTGCTGGCTGGGGCTATTGTCATCTGAAGGCTTGAACGAGGACTAATTTTCAAGATGGTTCCCTCACATAGCTGTTGGTTGGAGGCCTCAGTTTCTCACTGGCTGTTGGCAGAAGCCTTGCCATATAGACTTCTCCACAGGGCTGCCTACTTTCCCCAGAGTGAGGAGGTAGAAACTGCTATGTCTTTTATGAACTACCCTCAGAAGTGACATATTATCCTTTCTGCTGCATTCTATCGATCCCGCCTACCAATCTTGATACAATGTGGGAGGTTATGACACACAGTGAATGTTTGAAGGTGATAGCATTGGGTCACCTTAAAAGCTAGTCACCACCCATACCTAAGGATATAAAAATTATCTCAGGTACACCATCCAGACATAGTGGGTTTTCCAGGGTAGTTTTGTTGTTGTTGTTTTTTGTTTCTCCCCTTCCAATGCAGGTATGACCTTCAACATTTAAAAAAAAAAAAAAAAAGAAAAGAAAAAAGAGCATATATTGTTTTTAACCTTGTCTCACAAAATAGCAAATCATAAACATTTTTCCTGTTTGGAAATACTGTTCTAAAATAGGATTTTTATACGTGAGCTTAAATATCCATTGTGTGTACATGCCATAATTTATTTTCATCAATCGACTGTTTCATAATCAAGTTGTTTTGAGTATTTTACTATTATAAGTTATTTATTACTATTTTTTTGCCCATAAATCCTTGAGCACTTCTTCTGCCGTTTACCTACAATGAATTCTTAGAAATCATATTGCTGGGTCAAGGCATATACATTTTAAGGCTTTATGCACATATTGCCAATATATTCTCTGGATATGTGTATCAAATTTATGCTCCCATTGACATAATAAAACAATTCTGGTTTCTTGTATGCTTATCAATATTAGGTACTATATTTGGGGAAAAAAACATGATAAGGAACATTGTACCTATATTATAGTTTTGATTTTTATTTTTGGATTACTAATCAGGTAGGGGAATTGTTTTAAAAGCTTATTCCTGCATATATAGTGTATTTTTCTTCTTGATTTTTAAAAGTATATCTTTCTTATAATTACTTTTAAAGGTATAAGTAGTTCTCTTTGAAAAATGTTATGTTTTATTTTCTCTGAAAATGTATATTTCACTGGACTTTTCCATTAGGGCTACACAATAGGAGTGTTCTGTAGTGAACGTGGAGATATTGAAAAATAATTGGATAACTGAGGCACTTTAAAAATACTCATCAATTCATTTGATAGTTACTAAAGTTTCCCTAACTTGTACTTTATTGTTTGAACATGTGCTAGAATTGTGGGTTGAAATTGAGAAGATCCTTTTTTGTTGTTGTTGTCAGCCATCTGCCAAAATTTGGTGAGTGTTGAAGAACATTTGTCCGGAGCTAAAAAAGCATAATTGAGAGTTGTCTAGTCTAAAAAAAAAAAAAAAAAAAAAAAGCATACTCAGTGTTCCCATGTAGATAGAGTGTCTGTTATTTACTTGAAAAGTTTTCCTGCCTAGCACTATCATATATCATGGGTGTTCCCGGTGTTGTACAAAAAAAAAATAGCCTGTTGAATAGTTTTCTAGATCTCAAAAAAAAAAAAAATTAATTTTGATAATTGATTTTTAATTTTAAATGTCGTTAAGAGGCTGAGATATGGAACAGGGATAAAATATGAGAAAACACTGTCTGGTGGGGCAGGAGTGGACTATAGCAGAGAGGCCTTGGAATCCGAAGGTCCTTATTTGACTGTCAGCTCTTACTTCCTCTATGACCTTGGCTCTCTGTCTCTCTTATCTCACCTGTTTTAAAAAAGGAGTAAAAATGCCTACTTTGCCACATTGTTTTAAAAAATGTATTGTATAATATACACATAGTGACTGGCACACACAAATGCATGATACATGTATGAAACAGCAAGAATAGTGATGGCAATGTATACTACTCTTGGAAATCGTGATCTTCACAAGACCTAAACAAAATGAAAATGTCAGTGATTTGTATATGAATGCTAAATTTATGCCATAGTTTTGACCTATAATTTTTGTGACAGGTAAAAGGCATAGACAAATACTTAATTTTGCACCATTGAACAATTTTGCTGTTATTATACTTATGTAAACATTTTTAAAAAGATTAAACATGGAATAATAGTCATGACTCTATTCTGAACTGAGGACCAGGCCCGGCAAAGAAAGACATAGACTGGTAGTACAAACATAAAATGAAATTGATGGATGTGGTCAATGCTGTGGAACCAGCTCTAAATATATAAATACATACACATTTATGCTTTCATTGAAGGAAGGAGGGGTAGGTCTTGAACTAGATTTGAAGAGCAAGGGAAGGAGTGTCCCTAAGTCTGGGGATGGCTGAACACTCGCACCGAAACTGATATCCACGTGGTGTTTTGCTGTGAGTACATTGCCCTGACCTTCACCTAGAGCAGAGAATCTGTGTTTGGGATTCTGTATGGATACAGGTTGATTGATTATCAAGCAGAAGAGATTAAGCAGACCATAGATGATCGCTTGAAGCCTCTGGAGCAGGAAAGAAGTCATGACTCTAGTGTTTAAAGGCTTTAATGTGGGAGAAGTGGGGCAGTGTCTCTGTGGTAATCCTGAAGTGAAGATGCAGGTTGCAAGTCAGTTTACTAACCCAGGAACTGAGGTGATCAGATTCTAACCGCTGGAACCCATCACTTTTGTCCTGCTCAAGAAGCTTCTAAGGTTGCGCTCTTGATCTCTTATGAATATATTGTTTTAAAATATGGAAATTAAATGTGAAATAGTTGGTTAATGGTCACTTAACTTTGGGTGACTTCATTTTTTTAATTTTTTTAGTTTAGCAGTTTATATTTCAAGTAGGTCAAGAAAACACATACTTTGAAAATCGCATACTACAACTATGTAATTATAATTAGTGTAATATTTGACCATTTTGTTCTTTCTTTGTGTACTCACTATGAATTATCCTGGCTACAGGCAAGCTGGAAAGGAAGCATAATGTATTATGCATATTAGCCTCAGCATCTCATTTCTTCTCCACACATCTTGTAGAGCAGGTTATGTTATTCCCATTTTACAGATGTGTACACTAAACTTTCTCAAAATTAGACATCTGATGAATGTTGGCACAGACTGCTCTGCTTTGTAATATGATGTTCCTAAGAGAATCTAGGGAACACACAACTTTTGGCAGGAGGAATGAGTACTAAGCTAAGAACAGTAATGCTCACATTTTATGTCATAGAGCTAGGGAAGTGAGTCTCGGAGGAATCCAACTTTCTTTCTGAGGGATATAATACCTAGTCAGAGGACTGTTTCTCTGCTTCCTGAGGAAGTGAAATTCTTCACTAAATTGGGTGGTGGCTTTTCATATTTAAATATAGTTAGAACTTGTTTTAGTGAAAATGCTAAAAACCATGGAAAATGCAAAACATTTAAATCTCCAGAAGATTCTCAACTCTTCATTGATGAAAAAGAATATCTTGTTTTGTTTCTACTGTAATAATTATGAATTTCCCACATAACTATAGTTTCTGAAAGAAATTAGTTTACCATTCATGATAAGAAATAACTTTTTCTTCTAAAAGTTCTGATGAAAGGTACAGGTTTTATAGGATGTAGGGAACCTCTTTGTTTCTGAAGTATAATACTTTGAAAGTCAAATTGAATTGGACCCATTCCTGTTATTAGGATTTCTTTAAATGTTCTGCCTGCTATGGGTTGTAATTTTTGGTTTCAAGTACTAATGGAGATGTTACTTGCAAGTTAAACTCTGATCTGAGAAACATGCTTGTGAATTCCTTTATAAATGGCTCTTTTAATTGTAGCTCTTTTGAAAAGGAAGTTAATACTTAAGTGTATATTAATTCTTGACAAGGACCTTATTGAACCTAAGCAAAAAGTGTTTTAAAAAGGCATGTAGCTGTTAGCATTGTGTGAGAAGCTGAAACTAGGAGAGTAATTATTATGAGTTTCTTAATCTTCTATTTTATTTTTTATTAGAAAAGCAATTTTTAAAGTTAAAAAGTATTCAAACAACACTGAACAGTATAATTTAAAAGGTGAAAGTTTCCTATAATCTTAACCCATCTAGATGACCACTGATTAAAGTTTAATATGTATTCTTCCAGAACTTTTTCTTTGCAAAGATAAACATTGCTATCTATTATACATTGATTACACTACATATACTATTCTTTAATTTGCTTTTTCTTATAGAATATTGTTCTATTGTTCTATTGTTCTATTGATATATCTGCTTCAGTAATTACAAATCTACCTCTTAGGTTATTGATTTGTTTGTTTTACTATTTTAATGACAGTGTGAAGAAATACCCATTTTATATGTTTTTGCACACTTCTATATTTCCTTAGGCTAAATTCACACCAATATAATTGTTAACAGAAAGGTAATGCATATTTAAATTTTCATATATTTTTATAAACCTCTAACAGGTTTTGCAAATTTGTTCTCTCATCAGTATTACATAAGAAAGTCTTTTTGCCTTAGTCTTTTACAGTACTGTGAATAATCAGTTTTTGCTAATCAGAAATGAAAAAGGAAATGTATTTCTTAGATTATTAGTGAGATTGAAAATAAACGTCATGTGTTTGTGGGCCTTTATAGTTCTCTTGGGAATAGCTTCTTCATGACATTTGCCACATTTTCTTAAGGTACTTATTTTTCATCATGATTTCAAGAGCATTTAAAATATATATCCTTGATATATGTTATAAACATTGACATACTTTTTTCTTTTACCTTTATTGTGATGACATTTGTTGCAAAACTCCTTTAAAATTAGATATCTTCACATATGTCGTTCTTTTTGCTTATGGTTCTGGATTTTGTTTCCATGCTAAGAATAAAAACCACGCTACCATTTCTTGGGCACGTGACGTGGTTGCTCTCACTGAATCCTCACAACAACCCTGTAACTAGGATGATATTAATCTTTCCTTTATAGATGATGTGTAAATAACTTATCCAAGGTTACATAGTTATAAATATTAGTGTTACAATTGAAATACAATTAGATACCTCCCTAACTGCAAGATTACTGATACAAACAACAGAACTTCCTGTATTGTTTCTAGCATTTGTTTCCTTAGGAAAAAATTTAAATATAATAATTCCTATGGAATTCATATTGTTTTTAACAGAGTGAGGTAAGAATCGAACTGTTTCATTTCATTTTCATCCTATACTAAATTTTTATATACCTGTGTCTGTAGACTCTTTTTTAGGATAACAACCATACTTTTTCTTTGGTGGTATCATATGATTTAAGTGACTCTGGTTTTAGAGTAATTTTTAATTCTTAGGAAAAGTCTCCATCATCATATTTCTTTTTAAAACTCCTCTTGACTATTCTTACACACTTTTTCTTCCATAATCAATATGTTAAATTGGATTTGCAAATTCTCCCTTCAATGTAGTTTATAATTGCACTAGTTGGATTTGCACAATTAACATCTTGACAATACTGATCATCCTATTCAGAAACATGTATGTTTTTTAACTAGCATTTTTAGTAAAGTTGTACAACTGGCTTCATTTAGATTTTGGACATTTTTTTTTTTAAGTGTGTTCCTGGGTTAAATCGTATTGTGCTGGTTGCTGTTCAAATGTATGAGTGGAGTGCCACTTTGACCGTGACTGTATGTTAACTGCCATTAATATTTACCAAGTTGATTTCCACTTCATGATTATTATGCTACTTTATGTCCTTTTTTTTTTTTTTTTTTGTATACTCAGTGTCAGAAAGTAAGCATTGGTTTCACTGTCTTGATGGCCAAAGACTCTACTTAATGGCTATTAGTATCTGGAAATTTGGTTTCCTTTAGATGATATGATTTGTTTATACACTCATAATTATTAGTTGATTCAAACTCTGGATATCTATTTAAAATCATACTTGAAGCTGCAGTGATCTTTAGGGACCAAAACTCTTGAAAATTGAACGGAAAGTCACATGGCACCATTGAAATAAGCAAAATGTCACATTGAAATTGTCAGCACAAATAGTTCTGTATGAACAGGTTTGATTTTTTCCCCCCAGTTGCAGGTGCTTTTGCCATACATGTAGGGTCGGAAGAGTTTGGTATTCCCTTGAAATTGAGGGTCACAGTGACACCACACCCATCACACATAGAAACTTTTTGCTTTTTCTTTCCTTGCTGCTCTGTGTTTCAGATAACAGAGAGAAAGTAGGCTTTAGTTTACATTTTCTTTGGAAACCATGACCAAGGACTGTAGAATTAGAAGTGAATGGAGAGTGTCTTAGAAATTGAATTTCTAAAAGAATATGAGGCTGGAAAGTAATTACAGTAGTGAAAGAAAGCCAGAGGGAGCCAAAAAAGGAGAAAGGATAATAAGGAAGAGATTAAATGGGAAAAGATGAAGGACATTGAGACCAAAAAAAAAAAAAAAAAAAGAAGAAGCATGAGAGGAAGTTGGAGAATATGGGGGAAATATGGGGATAGAAGAGGAAGAAGGGGCATGACAGTATAAAAATAAATGCAATAAAGTAAAGATGATGAAAATATAATAAAACTGACTGATCCTTGCAGATATAGTTGGCTTAAAACAACCCAAAAACCTACCAATCTTTTTCTTTAAACTGATTAGTATCTACAGAAGTTGATTTCTCTTTAGCAAGCCATTTTGGTAGTGCATTTTGAAGATTTCTTCGTAGAACATTAGGATAATTTACTACCTGACTAAAAGTGAATAAACAGTATTGGAGGATGTCTGCTTTGCACATTTCTGAGGCTTTATTATATCCTTATATAGGTAAAGAGAGAAGTTATACACAGAGTATGCCAAAATGACCACAGGCTTCACACTTGCACTACCTCTTTTTATGAAGCTAAATTTGGAGTTTTCAAAACCTCCTATTTAAAAATACATCCCAAAAGACTTCTGCTTATTGCACATTTTTTTTTCCTGTCCTGTACAACTTAAATCTTCATTTATAATTCTTTTTTGGAGTTCTTTTCCTTTTGTCATACACACAAAGGAAGATATTGACATATAATCCTTCACTGTGTTTCATGCAGTAGCATCATAATTCTGAAATTTTGAGAATATGTATATATTTTTTTCTTCAAGTCTGGAGACACATCTTACAAAAATGTTTAATTATGTATTCATGCATATACATGGACTTTTAAATATAATTGAATGACTAAAAATGAAGTTGCCACAAAATAGTTTATGCAGGCATTCTTCACTTAAAATAACACATATTTTACAAGAAAAAAATTCCCTGACAGATATTTTTATTATGTGATTTATATTTTCCTGTTAGATTTTATCATAAAATTATAGATTTGTCTTATCAAAGGAAAAGCTTACCCTTGATTTTAAATAAGAAGTCAGAAAATATATTCAGGAATGTATCAATCCTTTTAAAATAATATATTTGAACAAAATAGTAATTTTATAGTATTTGTTATCAAATGTATTTAGAATATTGTCCTTAGGCTCAATAAAATTTTTTAAATTAAAGATGAGAGTTCGAGAAACTCTCAGAATATAAGAATTAACCTATCTCTCCTAACTTTACTCATAAGGTAATTCATTAACCCATTAGTTCTTTCCAAAATTCTAACTTGCCTCTTTTCAACTATCTTGAACTATACTTAACTGTAACATGTCTACACTTTTTTGTATGTTCGTGGGTAAAATAAATTCAGAGTATGTGAAGTTTAAGGCTGAAATGTTGATGAAATTGGTGTCTAAACATTTTTCTAAATGTGTGATTTTTTGCAATGAACTAGTGGATGAAAATGATCTGCAAATTAGTGAATTCCTAATGTGCTAGCTCATGTTTCCAATTTAGGGCTTATTTAAATAAAGTGCTATTAATAGGAATTTTAAAAGTATATTTGATTTATGTCAAGAGTCTAAAATTTATTAGATAGAAAATGTTGCAAGAGGTTTAGAAGTAAGAACTCCATTTCGAGTTGCTACAACTTAACTGGTGGTAATAGCAGTGCCAGAATATCGTAGTGAATAAGCTGGAAGGATGTCATCTAATTATTTATTCATTTATTCAATGAACAACAATTTATGGAGCACGCCTATTGGCCAGGTACTTGCTGGGTTACAGGGCCTCTAATGGTAAACCAGACATATATTCCCTGCCTTTCAGAACACCAAAGACAGTACATGATTAATTATAATTTGGGAGTTTAAGAGTTCCCAATCAAAGTTATTCTTGTCCCTGCCTGATTTCTGAACCAGGTGAGAAACGAAAGAAGAGAGTGTGTTGAATGGGAAACAAAAATATTAATATTACCTTTCTACTGAGAATGCTGGTATTAGAATATATAGCTGTGTTCAGGGGCAAGTGGACTTTCTAAGACGGTGAGAGACGTACCCAGAATGTTCTGGGCATGGTGGACACCTGCAGGCTCCTCTTCAGAGAGAAGCACTTGGTCTCTGTGAGACGTGAAGCATCTAGAAGCAACACACACGATCCCTGGGGGCAAAATGGCTCGCAGGAAGAAAAAGGTGAGAAACTCTGAGATGCCTTTTAAAAATTCCCCAGATGAGTCGGAGTACTCCTCCTTCTTTGGAGGAAGAATAAGAATGTCACGCTAGAAGTGCTTCTCTCACGGGAGAGAAACTTCAAGAATGGGGAAGAAGCATTCCCCCCCACCCCGACTATTAATAATATGTGGTAAGCTAGGGTTGATGAAGAAGGAAGTATGGAATACTGTGGGAACATAAGCTCGTCTAGGGCTTCAGTGGAAGTAAGACTTAAGCTGAAAGAATAGGGGGTGGTGCTGAGGAAAGATTTTTGGAAGGCAAGATGAAAGACATTTGATACATCTATGGCATTCAGAGCTGGTTACAGCCCAGACTACGTATGAGACAGAATGGAGAGTGATACAACAGCAGAGTTACGTGGGCTGTGAGCAAATCTCAGAGTGCGCTGCGAGCCAAATTTAAGTGAATGAAGGGAAGTTGTAAACATTTGGAGAGTTTCAGATAGAGCAATGGCATAATCAGATTTCAGGGGGAAAATCCTTCTGGTTATAGGTGGAGGGAAACAGGGTTGGAGAGGAAGACCAGTTAGTGGTATGCAAGGGAAGGAGGGTATAGCAGGGGATGTGTTGGAGATAGTATTATTTTGTATATTTTGTCCTTGAAGGGCAAGACGTTCAAGTAAAGATGTGTAGAGGGTTAGTTAAGTACATATATGTAAATTTGTTATGAATGCCTTATATATGAAATATGGATCAGTGAATTTATGTGAAGCTAGGGCAGCCGTAAATTTAATTAGACGTGTCACCTTCGGATACAAACTTTCTAATATTTTTGAATATTTTCTTTAGTCTTCTGGTGAATCCAATTATTTGAATGAAATCACTTGAGAAAATTTTGAAAAACACATAAAAATTCACTGTTTACCGCTGCTGTTTGCTACAAGATGTAGTTGATATATTGTAAGTGTTCTGGGTTATGGGGGAACAAAGGAAAGTTTAGGTTCATTTCTGGTAAGGCATATTTCCATTGAAACTGAATTTGCTAAAATTGCCTAATCATACCCAAAACACATTGCATATCCAGTTTTTGTTAGATGATACCAAAAGACAACCATTTAAAGGCTGCACTATTTCAAAATATAGTAAGTTATCAATATTCTTCTGAGGTGCAACTAAAGAGCCTAGAATCATATCTGGTAAAATTTCCAAATGATAGGAAACGGTCCTTTGCAGTGATAATGCTGTGCTACCCAGCTGACGGTCCCTCAGCATCTGCGAACAATGCAGCCTGCTACCTGGCTGTCATTCTTCCTCCATTAGCAATACTATGATATTATTATTTTTATAACTTTTGTGTAACTTTATAATAGCTTCCCAAGGATTTTTCTTAATATTTTGAGAACTTTTGTTTGCACTCTTGAATTGAAACAGTGTGACTTGTTAGTTCTTCCTGGATGAATTATATGCTTTGAATGTCTCTTTTCCTAAGCCACTGTGCTAATACATTTTTTATTCACTTCCCTTTGTGTTGTAATAATTATATCGAAGTCTCATGGCAATCTTCTTTTGGTCTGCGTGTGCTCAAAAGATTTCTTTGCATTTCTCTCCAGAATAAATCAAAATAAATTTTGCTGGAAATGGCATCATGTGAATTGAATTTCTTTAGCTTACAATTCCTAATCACTGTGCTTTAGCTGGTGAAAATGTTCACGTTCGGTGGCAAAATAATTGCAAACACCTTTAAACCCACCTTTAGTCCCATGCCCTTTCATAGAATAAAGGTGATTGTTTAATGCTCCAAGAATTCACTATTCCTCATCTGATGTTGTTATTTTTAATTATTGCCAAGTGTTTTTTTTAATAAAGAAAAATTATATCTATAGATAACTTCATTGTTATTTATAGATAACTTGATTGTTAAATAAAGCAGATGGAGTCTCTGAAAATTAAGCTTAAAACTCCATTTTTGTGATGGGTCCACACACTTTTGATTAAAGAAACATTTTAAAGCACCACCTCCCCTAACATAATTTCACCCACACAACAATTCTGACGTTCTGTCCCTGTTACAAAGGAAACCCGTGACATTAGAGGGAAATATTTCTGGAGAAAAATAGGCAAGTTATGTTTCCTTCCCTCTCGTGAGGCTGTCTGGAAAGCTCAAGCAGCCTGTGGGGTGGGATCAAGAAGTGAGAATTCTACTTCAAGAAAGGAGCAGCAGTCTAAAGACCCCTTCCTTCCCAGAACAGCGTTTTCTTCTTTTTACCCTTTTCCTCTCTTTGGGTCTTGGATTAACATGAAAATGCAGGTGCCCTCTTGCTCTTGTTTTTATGCTTTTAGTAGGAGGAAGCCTGGAATTAGCAGTATTACTTTGAGCTCAGGAAGAGAGAAATCTGAGAGAATTAGACTGAATAGGATCAAGTGTGCAGCCTTCTCAACTAATCCTGTTATCTTTCTAAGCCCACAGGTAGCAAAATGGAACTAATATGAGTTAAAAGCGTGCAGCTGTATCAGCCTGTCATTCTCAAAGTGACGCTGGGCAGAGGTCAAAAGTTGGGAGGACCCAAGTTTTGTGGGTTGTGGATCTTATATCGTTTGGGGGTCCTCTTTAAGAAAAGGGATATGGAATTACAAATGCAAAATTAGTAAAAAAAAAAAAAAAAATGTCATGGAAGGTGCCTATGCTAACAAAGAACCCGGAACTTAAGCTTCGTTAATTCACAGTGAGTCCACCTCTAGCCTCAGACGTAAACCTCCACCTATTAAGTGAAACTCTGAATTGATAACAAAGCTAAATATTTTATAAAATTAGTTTGGATGTCACTTTCTTGGGGAACTTTGCCCGATTCCTTCCTTTGTAATTCCACCGTGCCACATATATACCATGTGGTAATTCTCTACTTACTTGTCTGTGTTGCCCACTAGATTCTAAGCTACAGGCAGGCTGAGATATCTTGCCCAGTGATGCATGTGGGGTGCCCAGCACTGTGCTTGGAAGACTGTAGTTGTTTAAACAAGAATGGAGGGTTGTTGGGATTACTGGTACCTTCAAGCACCTTTTAACAGCAGCTCTGGTGCTGTGCTTGATGTGCTAATAGAAACCTTTAGCACGATGACATGAAGAAACAGTCTTCATCGGTCATATGGACAACAGCTGCCATGTTCTGTGGTACTTGGTGTGTTATGTATGGGAAAGATGTGTTTCCACTATGTGCACAAATTCATAAAGAACAGGCTAGGAGTCCATCCCTCTGGTAAGAAGAGTAATGATAACAGATCTGAAGGCCCAGTAAGGTACATAATGCCCTCTGAGAATTTTTACTTCTCTTTGAACACATTTACAATTTTATTTCTTAAGACAAAAGGATCCAGGGGGAAATCATGGAAGGCGTAATTCAGAGATTAAATTCTTCATTTTGATGAAGTCATACTTCATCTAGCTGGGTAATTGATTTTAAACCAGAAATCTATTTATAGATTTTATAGCTAAGACATCTAACTGTGTCTAAAAATCATCATAATATGTTAGTTCTGATGAAACCTATCTTGAGCTTAAATATAGGAAGGGAGAGAAATAGTGGCTTTTTTCCTTTCTCCAAAATAAAAGAATTCTGTTGCTTATGTTTAGTATTTGTAAGATTTAAGATTGGTGGGTTTGGCGGAGGGTGTTTATATATCCATGGTGAATTATTGTTATTATTATTTTTTATGATTTTTTGGGGGAAGGGGAACAGGACTTTATTTGGGAACAGTGTGTACTTCCAGGCCTTTTTCCAAGTCAAGTTGTTGTCCTTTCAATCTTAGTTGTGGAGGGTGCTGTTCAGCTTCAAGTTGTTGTCCTTTCAGTCTTAGTTGTGGAGGGCACAGCTCAGCTCCAGGTCCAGTTGCCATTGCTAGTTGCAGGGGGCGGAGTCCACCATCCCTTGTGGGACTCGAGGAATTGAACTGGCAACCTTGTGGTTGAGAGCCCACTGGCCCATGTGGGAATCGAACTGGCAACCTTCGGAGTTAGGAGCATGGAGCTCTAACCGCCTGAGCCACCGGGCCAGCCCGTGAATTATTTTTAATACTCAAAAAAATGTAGGATCAATTCTGCAAATACTGTACTTGCTATTGCTAAAGGGGAAACATCCTAAAACAAGAAATTTATGGCTGATGTAAGAACTAGCTGTGTGAAAAATGACAAGACTGGCTATGTGGGTTGCAGTGCCCAGTGCTAAAAGAACATGTGGGAACCCTTGTTTAAAAAAAAAAAGAAAAATAAAAAAAAATTGAAAATTTCAAAACGACAACAGCAGAGCATTAAACCAAGTGTGAGGCTCTTCTAAGCTTGACGTGCTGTGCAATTGTGTGGGTTGCACGCCCATGAAGCTGACCCTGCAAGATGCCTTTTTCAAAGGTTTATGAAAGCTGCTATTAAAGACCTTACTCACTATGTTGCATGGTGAATTACAAAGATTCATGTGATAAATTCCTCTTTGATCGCAGCACCAGTATAGTGTGTATCACCCTAAATGACCTATTAGGTTCCTTTGAGCTATCAGAGTTCAGTGTTGGGTTTTCTGATGTCATTTTTTCTTTTTTCCTTTCTTCCCTTTTTTTTTTATTTGAGTTTGGTTTTGCATGCATCGTTAATGGGTTTTGTGGTCTTTTGTGTTTCAAGGCATCTCAAACCCTGTCTTGGAAGTAGGTAAAGCGGATAAATAAATAAAACTCGCAAAGTGGTTTTAAAAGATTTAAAAAGCCTATCATCATCAACATTATTTACGGGGTGCAGTAATAGCTCTATTAATGAAATTAAAGCATTCCAACAACATAATTATTTGTTAGAGACTTCATAACCTCAGGCAGAAATAATCTGGGACGCAGAAGGATACATTCCAGATATGCAAGAGTACACAACAGAAATTTTAAGTAGCGGTAAAAACATCTTAGTCTTAAACAAAGGCAAAAATTAAAGGAGATGAAGTCTGGGGTTTGGTTTCTACTTGGGAAAGGAAAATCCACTGGGGACAAGCTCAGAGGGAAGGGACCTGTTGGCAGACAGCCCTTTGCTGGGGTGATGTATGTGGGCTTACTTCAAATGTAACATATGCTCTTCTGTTCTCTAAAGTTTCTAGCAGCCTCAGCCAGCGTCCCAGAGGAGCAAGGAGCCAGTCTAACTTATGGAGACCGTGCTTTGTGCCTCTCTCCCCACGTCCTCCCACAGAATTAAATTGGATTGTCCTTGAAACAGGTCCACTTGGTATGTTTAGTTGCACAAGGTTTTCCATTGCACAGATCCATTGAGTGATAGGCAACTGACATCTGCATTCTTCCCCACTTTGTGATGATCAAGCTAGATCCCCTCACATGAGGGACGACATATGGGCTAATGCAGGATGACCTAAGAACCAGCTACGTAGCCTTAATAGACAGTCTAAGTATTCAGGAGTCCTTTAAAATGAGAGAATGCCTTTCTTTATTAAGAATACAAAAAAAAAAGTATTTGCAATAAGAGCTCTAAAAATAAAATATATATATATATATATATATATATATATATATATATATATATATATATATATATAGTGAATTTCAATGTAAGTACTAGTTAAAATGAAATGGTAGGAGTTGTGACTTTTTATTTTTTTGATAGAACTGTGGTATGTGAAGTGACAGAGTATACATGAGTTGGTGGTTAGGGAGTGGGTGAAATAGATGCAGAAGGAAATAGATACAGTGGTTTTTACTACATTGGCTTTGGTTTAGGTACCCTTTCCCAAGGGTATTTGTTAATTGAACTATTACTTACATGTATTAATTGAAGTACTCTTTGAGTATAATATTCTCAAAGGTTTTCTTATCGTTTAGGTAGCAAAAAACGTATTTATATTCCCTTGTTAAAAACCGATGAAAACATGTAAAATCATGTACGAACACATGGAAAGATAAACACTGATAAGTTAGACAACTTTTTGTATGATAGCAAAATGGCAGCAACTTGATTTCCACTGAAGATAAAATAATGAGCACATGTGTGATTTGTGCTGCCTGCTCATCATAATTATGAGACTTGACATTTAAGCATACATGGAATGAGACGTAGCTTGCACTTTCATATTGAAAACACTAGTGATCTTCGAGGTAGAATATTATACTTACGTGGCTGTCCTAGCTGCAGTATTCTTCCTCCTTGGTTCTGCTGGGCTTGATCGCCTTCCTCAAAAACATGTTGAACGCCTGCTGTATGCCAAGCATGCTAGAGGATATAAACCCCCAAGCCCCCAGGGTTGCAGTATAATTAGATAGCCTCTTTTCATTGTTTCTCCACTTGTTACTGTAGTCTTCAATGCTTCCGGAGATGCACCTTTCAACACCTGTGGCAAGCCTCCACATCGTAGGAAAATTATAGGCTTCTCACTGTTGCTTGCTATCTCTTCTGTAAAAATCTTTGTCTATTGCCCTATTTGGAGCTAATCGCTTCCTCCCTAGTGTTTTCCAGAGTGCACCATATTTTACTTTTTTATCGTACTTATTACTATTCATGTCTTAATTCCTCACTAGATTTCACGTTTCCTGATGACATGGATCTAATAAATCCTTGTCTGCTCCTCCTGATATTAGCAAGTGCCTTTCTCATGGTGGATGCTCAAAAACAGTTCATTGCATTAAATCAATTGGATGAAAATAATGGTTCACTTGCTAACTGTTTGGAGACACAGATTGTTGACCCAGTATGCTGTATGTGGAGCCAGATTGAATTACTGTCGGCATTCTTAATTTGTATTTATTGTACAATGAAAAATTTAATGTTCAATCTCCTATTCCTGAACAAATCAACTATTGTTATCTTTACTGATGCCTTTTCCAGTCTGGTATATTTGCAAACATCATTTCCATGACTCTGTGAGCATAGCCTCATAATACAAATTCAGTTTTGTGTTCCTTCTTCTTCTTTCAGATATGTAGGAGGCTCTTAATTAAACTAAAGAAACAAGCAATTTTATTAAGTAACAAATGTTTGGGAGATTGTTGCCCCAAAGCAGCCTTTCAATTCTGAGAGAAGTATGTCTCGAGGCTTCTTGTCAATCTTCAGAAAGTACGTCTTTTCAAACATTTCTAATGGCAGTGTCATAAATGTGCCCACATATATCAGGGGATCACCCAGACAGGGCTTTTCCTCCAATGAAACAGCAGTGTCTAATAATTCGACACAAAATTCTAATTATTTTAATGGGATTATTCTGCTTCTTGGCATATCAAGCAATTTGTTTTACACCTTTACTCATTATTTTTCATTTTTTAAGACTTAAATAGAGGAGACATGACGGAGCAGGAGTCCTGTTTCATCTCTTGGACCATTAATTATGCCATGGTGGTTTCAGTACTGATGAGACCCCCAAGAGAAATGAATCTTGTCGGGTCTTACTTGGTTTAACGGATTTCATTCTTTATACTTCAAACAAGTTTTCTTAGAAAACCATTAATCACTAACCTATGGATTAAATAGTGACAATAATGGAAATATAACCAACAACAAATTGTTCATGGTTGGCTTCTCCAAGGATTTGACAGCTAATTTATAAAAACAAGTTATTTTTACATTGCAAGACTTTTGTGACTAAAGTAAAATTGCTTTGGCAAAATGCTCAGCATAATTCCGTAGTCTTTGGGGGAATGATGTATACACAGACCCTCATCCTTCTCTTTGACCCCCTTTCCTTGCCACTTCTTCCAAGATTTCAGTTGATCCTGATGCATTGCCAGCATGTGTCCTTCAAACAGTTACTAAGTTTGCTTGTATAAAAGGCTATGGAATTTATTTTATATTGTCAACTCAGGGTCCACATTGGAGACCTCTCAAGCCATAATGTAAGAAACTTGGAAAATTGGGTAAAACAAAATTCCAAGTATTCTGTTGTAGGAGAGTGATGGTAGCTTCCCAATCCCAGACAAGCATTCACTGGGGAGTAGTTGGAGATGGAAAGAAGGAATTTTGTGACCAGGTGGTAGAAGACTTTGAAACCCAGAATGTGGGGTTTGTGTTTTATCCATAATGTCACATTTCATCATAGGATCACCTGTTTGGGATACCCCCAGAACTTTTAGAAAATACCCCTTTTAAATTCTTCCTCAGACCTCTTGTTCAGTTTCTTAGGGGTACAGTCCTGACAATTGCATTTTAAACAAGTACCCCAGATGATTCTTATCCCACTTTAGACTGAAAATCACTGCCACAGTCAAAGGAGAAAATTTGGTGAAACACCATATTTGTATATATTTAAGTATGTTTTGTTCAAATGACAACATTTTTGTGTAGTATAAAAGGGAAAAGAAAAATATATGTTTATCACATTTTCAAAAACTGACACTGAAAATACACCTCTCAAAGACCCAATATGTGGTATAAGCAGTGGTATGCTCGTAAATGTTTAACAGCTAGCTGTCTGAAAATAAGCAGGGAAACCACACACAAGTCCTTATTTATTGCATTTGTCCATTTCAAACTACCAACTTAATGTCATTAAATGTGGAGTTGGGAAGCGACATACAAAATTGGTATATTGCATTCATATATACATATATATGTATGTGTGTATATATATATACATATGTATGCATATATATATATATATATATATATATAGTTTTGCCATATACGAGGATGCCAAAAATATATACACATTTCAAGAAAGGAAAAAAACTATTAAAATTGTAATACTCAATATATATCGATAAAAAAGATGAATACAAGTCATGTTTGACTTCTGCAATTACAAGAGGTGCTCAAAGTGGTTACCATCAGCATCCAGACACTTCTGATTATGGCAAACTACTGCTTGAGCAATGATGACCAAAGTGTCCACTTGTATACATATTTTTTTGGCATCCTTGGTATATGTGTACATATGTGTATATACACATATATACACACATAAATATATGTCCAATTTTTGTAAAGTTAATTATTTAGGATGATGGAAATTTATGTGCATGATAACAGATATTTTACCTTAAATATCACCATTAAATATTTTCAAAGCATGTTCTGAAACATTACCTTTGAGTCCTGCAAATATTCTGTGAAATTGCAATGCCAGGGAAGATAATATCAGCCTTATTATATAAATGAGAAAACTGAGATCTGGTAAATTTAAAGAACTTATCCAAGGTCACATGGCTATTAAGAGGCAAAGCCTAATTTAGAAGTTTCTAGACTACTGGTCAAGTCATTTTTCTTTGCGCTACTGCTTACCAAGCTGCAGGATGCATCCAAGGGGAGCTGTGTATACTCATGAGAGAATGACACTATGGATTTAGAAAAAAGTATAATTCTGAGTTGAAGTGCTTCTGCAACCCCATGTTGTTTCCTTGTGTTATACTATTTGACTCATCCCAACAGCATCAGCATCACCTAGGAAGTTGTTAGAAACGCAAACTCTTGGTCCTCCCAGCCCTGACCTGAATCTGAAACTGTGGGACTTTGCTACTGATCTGTAATCAACAAGCCCTCCAGGCAATTCTGGTGCTTGGTGAAATTGGAGAAGAGCCCCAGGTCTTCCCCGTCCCCAGAACCAGAAACTTTAGAGAGGCTGGGGGATCTTTAAGAAGAGACATGGGGGGAGATGGGCCGGCTGGATGGCTCAGTTGGGTAGAGCACGAGCTCTCAACAGCAACGTTGCCGCTGTGCCCCCTGCAACTAAAGGTTGTGAACGACGACTGGACTTGAAGCTGAGCTGCGCCTTCCACAACTAGATTGAAGGACAACGACTTGGAGCTGATGGGCCCCGGAGAAACACACTGTTCCCCAATAAAATTTATGTTTAAAAAAATAGGGTGTTTTTTTTTAAAAAAGAAAAGAAAAAAGAAAGAAGAGACGTGGGTGCCTCATTCCAAGTTGACAGAATTTAAATCAGGAGTAATTGAGTAATCGACAATTTGATTGAATTTACTTTAGTGAGTCAATTAACTTGTCTGCTGTTAGCTGGAATTGGGGATTTAAGGTAGATATTAAGTTCTGTTTAAGGGAAATTAAGACAGTTACACTGCATCCACTCCCAGGTTTATGGCTTATAAAATCGTATTTCCTGTGTACATTTTGGATGCACTTGGAATTTTGTCCTGGAATGAACCAAACAGATAAAGAGAACACACTTGGTACCTCATACAGTGTCAGATGGCAGTTCATACACTTGACTGAATTAAGATTCATTATGGACAGCTGTGAGGTGAGGAGGTGAAGCATTTGAAATAGTAAGCTGTGGCAAAATATGGCCCAGGTGACTTTTCCTTGGCCTTTGGCACTGTGAACTCTGGCTTTGATTTCTCTGGTTGATTGTGATTTATACTTCTCTTGCAGCTTGTTATAGCTCGCTGTGGCCTTAACTAGGGTGACCCACTCACCCCACTTTGCCTGAGATTTTTCCCAGTTTTAAAATTGAAAGTCCCATTCCTGGGAACCTCCTAGTCCCAGGAAAACTGGCACAGTTGGTCACCCTAATCTTATCCCACTGAAGACCGTGTCTGGGAATTTGCTTTGCTTCTTTCTGTGGGGCAGGTTGATCCCACATCTCTGCTAGGCTGGCAGTGCCAGTTTGTGCTGCTCTTGCGAACTCCAGGGCAACTGGCTATTGAGAGTTCCTGTGAAACAGTCACTGCCTGTACACATAACTGATATTTGTAGAAGGCATGATTAGTAGTTATTTTTAGCACCATGTTAAGTATTTCTTACTGATTTGGACATATCTAGTTACATATTACTGACACAACCAAATTACTAATTGCAGTTTATTCAAAAACCTGGAAAGATTGCCGTTGAGTGCCATCATTTAAAGAAAATCACTCAGGATGGAATTTAAAATCTAAAAGCTGGGCACGACACTGGGTATTGATTATTTGGATGATACCTGAAAGAGGGATTTTTAAGAAAATTGATCCTGCCATTTGTGGAACAGACTGCAGGGCTCCTGAGCTATAGAAAGCTGGTGAGCAAGCACATCTGTTAGTTTAGGATTGATGTACTGAAGGCACACTAGGGGATTAATGGCCAGAAAAAAAGAAAATAATTATTGAAAGATATTTTAAAGGAAGAATGGATGAAGTACTCACCTGGGTGATTGAGAGACTGATGATGCCATTGATGAAAAAGAAATAGGCGAGTCTAAATTTAGACAGTTGAAATGAACTCAATTTTAGGGCTGGGAAATGTCAGGAGCTCAGATGATTCCCAGTGGTTTGAGATGTGGGTTAAGGCCAGGAGAAAGGAGTAAGCTGCATGGGGCCATTTGAAGTCTCTTATTACAGGTGATGCTTTGAAACTTTGGTGCTGGCTTAGTAGCCTTGCATCAGAGTTGTAGACAGCTGAGATGAGGAGTGTCAGTGACCATACGTCTCCTGGTTATTCCTCGATGCATTTTGATGCTATGTAATAAGCATTTATTCAGGATTTTGCGATGGTTCCTTCCATGTTGTTTTAACGGTAGAAATTTCAATGAGCCAATTAGAACAGTGAACTTGATTGCACATGCTAATAAGGGGCTTCTTAATTAACTTTTTAATAATAAAACATCATCAAGTTCTCAAGAGCTGTGTACTGCCACAATGATAAGAAAATTAGTGTTTGAGAATACCACTAATAGTCTAATCCTTTCATTTCTATAGCACTTATAATTTGCAAAGCATTTTACCGTTTATTATTTCCTTTATCTCCGATCAAAACTCTTTGAGTCAGGTGGTTTAAACCCCAATTTGTAGATAAAGAAACTGAGGCTCAGGGTGATGCCTGGCAGCATGGTGAAATAAATTGCAGTCAAGTCAGGTCTTTCGGTTCCTTTACCAATGTGCTTTCCACAGTTAGCTGCCGTACTTTAACTCTGGTGTAATGAGTGGTTCCTCCAGTATTTCCCCAGCACAGTGCAGACTTCAGAAGCTTGTGTAAAGATGTGCCTTCATTAATCACCAAAAAGACAGTCCTCCTAAATATAGAAGTTTTGGGTGGATAAATGTGTCTGACATTGCTATAAGACTTCGGCACCCAAATTTTCAGAGTCAGTTATCTTCACTGGAAACCCAACAATAAAATCAGGCTGACTGAGGACAGAAGAAAGCTAAGCCAATTAAAGAAAAACCCTGGGAAGCCAGGATTAAGTAGCACAAAGATACAGATGAGCGAGCTGATGAAATTGCACTCCTAGCTGAAAAGCAGCACACTCACAGTGAAACCATACAACGTTCCGCTAACTTTTAGCAGTGGGAGTTACATAATGTAATAATTAATTGTCTGTAGCTTCCAGGCCCATTAGGAGGGTGTGGAACCGACTCCAGAGATAATCCACTGGCTTTTGTGGTGGTCAGGGACAGAGCCTCAGGCATTCAGCTTGATGACAATGCTTATAAGTTGGTTTTCTGAGTGTGTAACCCTGGATACAATCCTTCTGCTAATGGGTGTGTTAAGTGTATCTTAAAGATTTTTCACTGGCCCTTCACTTATGGTTGGAAATTACCTAGTTCATAATCATACTTCCAAGTGTCACATTTGGCACTTGGTTTTTTTTCTCCCTGAAAGACAATGCCCACAATAAAAGGTGACAGAATATCCCCAGCACACTGGAGAAAAACTCAGATCATGTGCAAACAGAAGGCCACATCCTTTTAAAATAGTTGAAATTGCCATTAGAAATAGAAGGAACCCCATTTTATGTGGGTTACTTTGAACAGACCTTACTGTCACAAAGGAGGAATATGAATTCTGACTTGGAAAGGAAGAGCCCCTGTAACCACACAGCATGAAGGGGAGGTTAGAGAGAGGCTGTGAGTGGATGAAGGCTTTCAGTCACCAGGGTCCATTGGTTTCGTTTTGATGTCCATAAAAGCTGACCAAGGACTTTGTGAAAACTTTGAGCTGCCTTCCTGACCACCTTGGTTTCTTTCCTTCACCCAGAGATCAGCGTCATTGACAACCCTGTTCTTTTCAAGTGGTAAAAGAAGTTAAAAATAAAGTTCTATTTTAGATGTACCTTTGATTTTCTTCAAAAACATTTCAGATGATAGGAAAGAGAAATACAGTGATAAATTTTGGCAGAGACCTGGCAGAGTTTTCCTATAGTTTAATCAAAAATGGGCTCAGCTTCAAATATATTAAGTTGCCACAGGAGAACGGGAGTGCCTTTTGGGAACAGTTAATAGTTCCCGGAATTTTAATCTCCTTTTATCATAATACAGGGTAAAAATTCCAAGGTAAATAAAGACAAATAACGTTTAAAGGAATATTGCATGAAATGAAAGAAGTGATGTACGCTGTATTTACAAAGCTGTATTTACAAAGAACAATCCTTGTACAGCTTGCCTTTCCTATGATTTGGCTACACATTTTCTCTGGAGAATTTGGACTTAATCCAGGATAGCAAATTCCAGTGTTTCTTCTTTTTTTGAGAGAGAGAGGGATTTTATTTTATTAAAGATTTTTATTTTATTTTTCAATTACAGTTAACATTCGATATTATATTAGTTTCAGGTATGTATAGCATAGTGGTTAGACATTTATATAAATTATGAAGTGATTCCCCCTGATAAGTCTAATACCCACGTGTCACCATACATCGTTATTATAATATTATTGACTGTATTCTCTATGCTGTATGTTCTTTCCCCTGTAACATTTTTTTTTAACTGTCAATATATACTTCTTTTTTCCCAATTAATTATGGACAATTTTTGTTTTTTAATTAAATTAATTAGAGTGACATTGGTTAATAAAAGTATGTAGATTAAAAGTGTACAATTCTATAATACATTATATATTGCATTATGTGTTCACCACCCAAAGTCAAATCTCCTTCCATACATTTGATCACCTTTACCCTCTTCTACCACTCCCCGTCTCCCTTTACCTTCTGGTAACTACTAAATCGTTGGCTTTATCTATGAGTTTTTCTTCTTTATTTATCTTGTTCATTTGTTGCTTTCAGTTTTATATCCCACATATGAGTAAAGTCATACGGTTCTTGACTTTTTCTGTCTTATTTTTCTTATCATGATAATCTCAGGATCCATCCATGTTGTCACAAATGGCAGAATTTCATTTTTTCTTATGGCTGAGTAATATTCCATTGTATATATATGTACCACATCTTCTTTATCCAATTATCTATCAATAGACACTTCGATTGTTTCCATGTCTTGGCCAATGAACAAGGTGGTACAAATCAGAAATGAAAGAGGAGAAATTATGACAGAAACCACAGAAATACAAAATATCATACAAGAATGTTATATGCCACCAAATTCAATAACCTAGAAGAAATGGACAAGTTCTTAGAAATATATAACCTTCCTAGGCTGAATCACGAAGAAATGAAAAATCTAAATAGACTGATCAACAGCAAGACAATTGAAATAAGCATCTAAAATTACCCAAAAAGCAAAAGTCCGTGACCAAATGGCTTCACTAGTGAATTCTACCATTCAAAGATGATTTAATACCTGTTCTGCTCACACTCTTCCAAAAAAGTGAAAAAGAGGCAATATGTATTTTTCAATCCCTTCACCTTTTTCACCCAGCCCCACAACACCCATCCCACCTGGCAACCATCAGTTTGTTCTCTGTATCTATGAGTTTATTTCTATTTTGTTTGTTCATTTATTTTGTTCTTTATATTCCACATATAAGTGAAATCATGGTATTGTCTTTCTCTGACTGTTTCAGTTAGCAACACCCTGTAGGTCCATTCTTGTCACAAATGGTAAGAGTTATGTTTTGTGTGTGTGTGTGTGTGGTCAAGTAATAGTCTATTGTATATATGTACCACTTCTTCTTTATCCAGTCATCTCTTGTTGGGCACTTAGGTTGCTTCCACATTTGGCTATTGTAAACAATGCTGCAGTGAACATAGGGATATATATATATATATATGTATATATATATATATATATGTATATGTATGTATATGTGTATATATATATATATATATATATATATATATATATATAATCTTTTCAAATTAGAGTTTTGGATTTCTTTGGATAAATAAACACCCAGAAGTGGGATTGCTAGATCATATGATAGTTCTGTTTAAAAATTTGGGGGGTCCTCCATACCGTTTTCCATAGTGGCTGCACCAATTTGCAATCCCATCAAAAGGGTTTCCTTTTTTCCACATCTTTGCCAACATTTGTTGTTTGTTGATTTATTGATGATAGCTGTTCTGACAGGTGTAAGGTAATATCTCATTGTGGTTTTCATTTGCATTTCTCTGATGATTAGTGACATGGAGCATCTTTTCATATGTCTAATGGGGCCATCTGTATTTCCTCTTTGGAGAAATGTGTATTCGGGTCCTCTCCCCTTTTTTAAATTGGATTGTTTGGTTTTTTGGTGTTAAATTGTATGTTTCTTTATGTATTTTAGATGTATCATTGGCGATGTCTTCTCCCATTCTCTAGGTTGTCTTTTTGTTTTATTGATGGTTTCCTTTGCTGTGCAAAAGCTTTTTAGTTTGATATAGTCTCATTTGTTTACTTTTTGTTTTTCTTGCCCAAGGAGACATGTCAAAAAAAAATATTACTAAGAGCGATGTCAAAATGTTTATTGCCTATGTTTTCTTCTAGGAGTTTTATGGTTTCAGGTCTTACATTTAAGTCTTTAACCCAGCAAATTCCAGTGTTTCTAATGTCCGTTGGTTTGTCTCATCTTAGCAATGTCAGAAGAGATCTCTTAACTTGGAACTTTATAAAGGTAATAGAAAATACTATTTGGGATCTAAATGCGGGCATTTTGGAGTAAATTATTTTTAAAATGTAGGGCTATTTTCTAGTATTCCCTGCATATACTATACAATCAAAACGACCCTGGCCTTCTGATAGAAGCCTTCACCAAAAATGGCCTGTTTAGAATCTTGGCTTTGCGTTATGATTTGGTTATTATCTTTTGTTGTGCTCGACTTGGTTTATGTGGTGATTTCCTATGCCATACTGCATTTTCCTCTACCGAAAAAAATGCCTTTCTGGTATTGGAACTTACCAAAAATTGCAGTTATTTGTACTTTACCAGTTACTCAGGTTTCTATTTTTAATGTAAAAATGTGAAGAATGTTTTATGTATTCTCTGAACAGCTGGTAGTAGAATTCCTCTAGGAAAAAATATTGCCTAAACTCTCACCATAGTCTCCTAACTTTCTTTTTTTTTACCTAGTCCCCGTACAGTTAATTCTGTTACACAGTAGTCAGTGATCCTAAAACTCATATCATGTGATCCGCTGCTCATAACCGTTCAGTGTCTTTTCATCAAACAAAAGCTCGAACCCCCACCTCCTTCCATCGTGCTGCACGTGATATGCAGCCTACTCACACCTTTCTGATTTCATCTCCCAAGCCTTCTCCCTCACTCATTTTACTCCACGCTGACCTCCTTGCTGGTCCTTGCATAGAGCAAACACAGACCTGCTTCAGGCCCTTTGCATTCCCCTTGCCCTCTTCCCCCAAATATTTGCAATGCTTGCTACTCCTCTTTTCCTTCAGGTCTTGGCTCATCTGCCACCTTTTCATTGAGACCTTCTTTGGCATTTGAAACTTACTAGCACCGCTATCCCAGGTGGATACAGGGTCTAGATCATGAAAGCTTTACTCCAGGAAGAAGGAGGTATTCTTAAGAGGCTTAATGGTTTCCCTTGGCCCAGAAGTGAGGAGGCGGTCCTGTCTAGGTCTGAAGGGCCAGGGAGACCTGTAGCTGGAGCTAAAATGTGAGTACGTTCAAAGTACAAATATTTTTTGTTCAACTATATTGTTTAGCAACTATGTTTCTTTAGCTATTTAGTGGGTTAATTGGTTAATTGCTACTCTACGAAACTAAGTGTATAGGAAAATTCAGAGAGCACATCTCTTCTCAAATGAAAATGTGATCTGTTAATGTTTTCTTTGGGGATTCCTCCTGGGAAATGCCCCATTATAGCCATAGATGAGTTTATAGCCTTCCCTAGTGTTACACAGAGAAAAGGTATCTTCTCCTTCCAAAAGGCTTCCCCCCCCCCCCCCCCCAAGTATTGTTTCTGTTCTTTCTGACCCTTAGCTGTTTCAGGTGTTGTTTACAGCAGTTTCTGTGAAGTGAACTTTGGGCTCCTCACATTGCTGCCTCTTTGTGGTGTCCACTGTAAGTAGGCCATAGGCCACAGCCTAAAGAATAAAGAAAACATTTTTTTTTTAATTTTATTAATGATTTTAAAGGCAATACCATCATTCAGTTAAAAGCTCAAGTCAACAACATTTTAGTATAATTTAGCTAGAAGTTTTCCGATCACTTGTCCCACCCTTGTTTACATGCCAGGTTTGCTCTACCTGACTGGGTGCTGTTGCTAAGTGCACCGGAATTTTCACCATGCCATAGCTAATGGGACTTGCTTCTTGGGCTAAGAAATGCAATAGCTTTTCAATACATGCCATAAGGAGGTACTATAATCTGGAGGAAGGTAAGGCAGAGCACACACTCTCTGGAGATTGGGCTGCTTCTATTACATAACCAACTTCTGGTATGTAATGCCAACTCAGTTCCAGGATTTTAGCTAAACTCTGGGAATAGCATGGATGGAGTTTTAGATTATGGTCTTTGAAGAGCTGGTTTTCTACCCCGTGGGTGCTCTACCTGTTTCAGATCCTTCTGAATCTTGTGTTTGCCCTCAGTCCGTGATAGGGGAGCCATTGTGGTATCTGCTTGTCACTCCTCAATACACAATGCTCTGACTTAGAATTTCCTGGTTACTATTTATTCCTCACTAACTGTGGTTCTTTGAAGGGCTTTCTGAACATGTAGCCTAGCTTCTGGTATGCGATGTGCGACAATTAAGTTCGTGAACTTGTTGCAACAATGTTGCTACCCTTTATTTTGATATCAGAGGGATTATTCATTGTGAATTTGTACCAATTGGACAAACAGTTAACCAAGTTTACTATTTGGAAGTGCTGAAAAGGCTGCGTGAAAAAGTTAGAGGACCTGAACTTTTCACCAACAGTTCAGGGCTCTTGCATCATGACAATGTACCAGCTCACACAGCACTGTCTGTGAGGGAGTTTTTAGCCAGTAAACAAATAGCTGTATTGGAACACCCTCCCTACTCACCTGATCTGGCCTCCAGTGACTTCTTACTTTACCTGAAGATAAAGGAAATATTGAGAGGAAGACATTTTGATAGCATTCAGGACATCAAGGGTAATACGATGACAGCTCTGATGGCCATTCCAGAAAAAGAGTTCCAAAATTGCTTTGAAGGGTGGACTAGGCGCTGGCGTTGGTGCATAGCTTCCTAAGGGGAGTACTTCAAAGGTGACTATAGTGATATTCAGCAACGAGGTATGTAGCACTTTTTCTAGGATGGGCTTGCGAACTTAATTATCTGACCTCATATGTAAGCATTTGATATACCTTGATGAAGAATTGAAATTCTGTGATTTACAGTTATTATTTTCTTATCATTAATCCTTGTACTATTTTTGCATGGGAAGAATTTTATCAACCCTAAATTATAGGAAGAAACAGGAGTCTAATTGACTTGCTTTGAAAAAAAAAAAAAAAAAAAAAAAAAAGGACTGAATAGGAAAGTTAGGGATATAGAATTGAATTTAAACCCTTGCAGTGATCTAATGTGATGATCACCATACATCTATAATATTTGCTCTTTTTTTTTTTTCTGGTGTTTGTCCTTATTTTCTTCTTTAGAGAAGAATTTAAAGCATATATTTATATCATTCTCTATTTTTAAGGATTAGGGTGAATATTAACTATTTGCTCTGTGTTCTGTGTTTTAGCGTAATATCAGAATAAAATTTTACTAAGTTTGCTAATTGTAGCTGTTTATATTTTTCTTTTTCTGCCTTCTATTTTCTTCTATTGCCTTCACTTCTGGTGCTTCTCTCACATTTTTCTTAAATGTTTCTGTTGGCTCCCACATCTATGAGTTCAGTTTCTATGAATCTCTTGGTCTGTTATGTACCTTTAGATGGAAGAATCTCATTTTAAAAAAATTAAGTTTGTGTCACATTTATTGACAGTAAGACCTTTATGCTCTATTGTTAAGTGGGTGAAGGAACACAGAACAATGCATTCTGAGTGATTCAACTTTTTGGAAAACAAATATTTTGTTTTAGCCATTTATGTATGAGAAGATATGTGAAGTTATATACTAAAATATTCACTGTCACATTTTGAGAGTGGTTGGAATTTGGGTGATTACAGTTTTTTCGTCTTTTTCCCCACGATTTCATTACCTGATTCTTTTACGTATATTTTTATTTTCTTTTTTGTATGTGTTAGTGTTGAAAACAAACACTAAGTGGGAAAAGATACACAAAAAGTTCTATGGACACAAAGAAATGTGAACTCTGATGATTTGATTTCACTGATGGTGCTATAAAATATTTAACTTTCTTTTTTTTGGTTGTAAGGACCTAAAGTCCAATGCCTAAATTTTGTAAGCTTTGGAGGGCATGGATTATGTATTCCTGGTAGAATTAGAATGGCCCATTTTTTTGTCAAAGTGGTTAAGGAAATATCTCACTCTGGATATCCCTTGTAACTTTACCTGGGCATGGAGAAGGCACAATTAAGCAGTGGTGACTTCTAGCCTCTGAGTAAATCTCAGGAGAATGGCAGTGCTTCTTCCGGATTCCACTCAGGGTGGGCACAATTCTGTTGCTGACTGAGGAGCCCCCACTCAGAAGTGTCAGATTGAATGTGTCCTAAAGAATCTGATAAACGCCAAAAGATGAGATTGGGGGAAGAAAACATGGACCCAGGCTACAATCAACCCCCACTACTACACACACATCTGTTTTGTTTACTTGGTTGAAATATAGAGCTGTTTTAAATTCCTCTATAACACAATGGTATCAATAAAATGCAGCCTAGTTTAAAGAAATATATTTTATTTTTCTGTTTGTGATTGCATTAAGCTTCCGTGAAAATGGAACACACCAGTTTCACAGCAGGAGAAGATAGATATAGCAAGATTAGAAGGCAAGATGTTCAGAACTGGAAGAATCTGTATGGCTGAAAGTGAGGTAATGATAATGATTATGCGATAATAGTACTGTTGTGCTGGTTTATGAGGCAGTAACCCAGCTCCCAAAGCAGATAAACTATGGGGGTGAAGGCTGAGCTTATCCCATGGAGGGGAATAGATTGTTGCTGAATAACCCAGCATGACAGTAAGGCTTTATCTTTATTGAAGCAAGAGCTTAAAAGTAAGTTTTAAAATAAAATGAGTAACTTCCCAAATATGAGCAAGTGAACAGCTGAGGAAGGGTAAAAGAAAAGCAGTTGTGCAGGAGAGTGGGGGGCTACAAGGGTGGGGACAGGTCTTCGTACGCAATAAGGAACGGAGTTCTAGTAGCAGGAGACAACCTTTCCAGGACCGCAAACAGAAACAAAATCCACGACCATACATACTGGCAGCTGAAATGAAGTGGTATTTTTCTAGAAAAGCATTACATGACTGCAAAATGCAAACAGGTTTCCATTTGTCTCGTTTTCAGTCACCAGTGATTTCTTGTCAAGTTAGTATGTGAAAGGGGCTGCATTAGTTACAACGACAGGCACAGGCAAATGGCATACATATTCTTGCCTTCTGTGAGCTTATAGATCAGTTTAGCTTCATATGATGTTGAAAGAGCTCAATCTTCCGTTTTCTTTTGTAACCAAGACTGACCAGAAAGCAAGTATCACTCAGTCTTGGGGATTCTTCCTACATATGTATGAATATCTCGTGGCCCACTTAGTTCCAGCAAATGGAGGAGGGATGGGACTTGACCCTCAGCCCGTATTACTCCCTTCTGGGCTCTTCAGTTGGGCATGTGGTGTCGATTCAGTTAGGGTGGCTCCACTGGCAGCTGGTTTCACTCTGAGACAGCTGGTAAAATTTTGCTTCAGCTCCCAAAGCTTTAGTGCTTAGTACTAATTCTTTCTCCCTGACAGGCTGCCAGCAGGCATTTCCTTGTGGTATTTGTCAGCTCAGAAGCGTCATTATTAAATAGGCTCCTGCATCTTACACCCGGTAGCATTGAAATCCCCATCTTTTCTGGGCACCTCCCAAGGGAGGGGGCCACTTCGAACACCGAGACCTCATCTGTTCCTCCATTTTCAAACCAAAACTCTAGCTCAGTAGTCTCAAGAGCTTTGGCCTTCCAATGAAAGGCCCACTTAGGGTTTCTCTTGGGGGTGCCTACCCAGCTGCACCTTCTTTCCAGACTAATCACTCAAAAAGGCCAAATTCAAGGATACTGCAGTTACTATTTTTTTTTTAGTCTCAGTTGGCAGTCAGTATTATTTTGTGGTAGTTTCAGGTATACAGCATCGTGGTTAGGCATTTATATAATTCATGCAGTGATCCCCTGATGAGTCCAGTACCCACCCGGCACTATACAGAGCTGTTGCAATGTCATTGACTATATTCTTTATGCTGTACCTCATTACATGCCCATGACTGTTTTGTAACTACCAATTTGTATTTTTCAGTCCCTTCACCTTTTTTCACCCAGCCCCACAACACCCCTCCCCTCTGGCAACCATCAGTTTCTTCTCTGTATCTAGTCTGTTTCTGTTTTGTTTGTTTGTTTATTTTGTTCTTTAGATTCAACATATAAGTGAAATCATATGGTGTTTGTCTTTCTCTATTTGACTTATTTTACTTAACATCATACCCTCTAGGTCCATCCATGTTGTCACAAATGGTAAGATTTCATTCTTTTTTTTTTTTTTTATAACCAAGTAATATTATATTGTACATACAGAGGGTGCCACCAAAAATGTATACACATTTTAAGAAAGGAAAAATGTATTAAAATTGTAATACTCAGTGTATACTGATAACAAAAGATGAATACAAGTCACATTCGACTCTGCAATTACAAGAGGTGCTCAAAGTGGTTACCATCAGTGTTCAAACACTTCTGATTAAGGCGAACTACTGCTTAAGCAATGTTGACCAAAGTGTCCACTGGTACACAGTTTTTTGGCACCCCTGGTATATAGCACTTCTTCTTTATTCAATCATGGACACTTGGGTTGCTTCTATATCTTGGCTATTATAAATAGTACTGCAGTAAACATAGGGTTGCATATATCTTTTCAAATTAGTGTTTTGAATTTCTTCAGATAAATACCCAGAGTGGAACTGCTGGGTCATAAGGAGTTCAATGTTTACTTTTTTGAGGAACCTCCATACTGTTTTCCATAGTGACTGCACCAATTTGCAATCCCACCAACATTGCACGAGGGTTCCCTTTTCTCCGTTCAAGGATACTGAGGTTACTTTTAAGGTTACCTTCTGGGGAGTGCCGGTATGGAAAAAGAATAGCTTTTATTTCTCCTTAGTGAAGCTAAAATTGCAAAAACAGCAAGACTAACTTAAATTCTCAGTAGGTTTTCTGCCACACTGAATTCTCCATAAGGTCCATGCTATACTTGAGAAGAGGGAGTATGTTGGCTGGCTGTTCACCAGTTCATTCCTAACAACTAGCAAATTCCCTGGCTCATAGGAGGCCTTGTATCTTTTTCACATGATTCAGGCTGTTGAATACTTTCCAGAAATTAGTTACCATGACTGGTTTAGCCATTGCTTATCTCCGGGAACACTGAAGAGCATTTAATTACTCACATATATTTCCAGAGTGCTTATGTATACTTATAAGTGCCCTCTTATCTGGGCACTTGGAATTTATCACTGAACACAATAGACAAAGACCCCTGCCCTCATGGAGCTTTCATTCGAGCAAAGGAGACAATAAACAATACATATATTCAGTATAAGTTATCCAGTAATGTGTTTCCCTGAAAATAAGAGCTAGCCAGACCATCAGCTCTAATGCATCTCTTGGAGCAAAAATTATAAAACTGGGTATAATATAATATAATATAATATAATATAATATAATATAATATAATACCGAGTCTTATATAAGACATAATATAATATAATATAATATAATATAATATAATATAATATAATATAACATATTATATTGATTTTTGCTCCAAAAGTCGCATTAGAGCTGATTGTCCGGCTAGGTCTTATTTTTGGGGAAACATGGTATATTAGAAAATAAGTGTTCTGGAAAAAAAACAAAAGGTTTGAGCAGGGTAAGAAGGATCCAGAGTAAGGAGAAGTCTGTGGTGTTAGATAAGGTCATCAGGATTGGCCTCATTGAAAATGTGATATTGAACAAAGACTTATAGGTGAACAGGATTAGGTGAGTGGATATTGGGGTAATACCAGTCTGTGGGCAGAGGAAACAACTACAGTAAAGGTTGGAAGTGTACTTGGAATTTTTGAAATCATGATCATGGGATAATACATAAAACATAAAATTTACCATTTTAACCATTTTGAATTGTATAATGGAGTAGCATTTAGTAGTACATTCACCGTGTTGTGCCACCATTACTATTATTGAGTTCTAGAACATTTTTGTCATTTCAAAAGGAGACCCCTATCCATTAAGCAGTCACCAACCCCATCTCCCCTTCCTGCAGACCCTGGCAACCACTACTCTGCTTTCTGCTTCTATTCATGCGCTTGGCATTTTGATGAAGCCCTTGGAGGTAGTGTGGCCTGGAGCATAGTAATTGACAGGGAGGTTAGTAAGGGAGAAAGTCAGTGACGTAAAGGAGAGTTCAGGCCCTTTTAAGCTATTGTAAGGACCGTGGCTTTTACTCCGAATGAAATGGAGATGCATTCCAAAGTTTTAAACTGAGGGATGGAATGCTCCATGGGAGAGTAGATTGGGGGTATGTTTGTAACAATGGTGAAAGGAAGAGGATTGATTAAAAGGTAAGAGAAGCTGGTGGCTCAGACAGGTTGGCAGTAGTGGAGGTGTTTGGAAGGGGTTGAATTCTAGGACTATTTTGTAGCTAGGGTCAGTAGGACTTGCTAATGAATTGGATTTGGGGTGTGATAGAAAATTGAAGTCAGGGATTTCGCCAATGATTCTGACCTTAGTGGCTAGAAGGGTGAAGTTCCCATGAACCAAGGTGAAGAAATTGTGGCAGGTTTGAGGGAAATATCAATTAGGGAAGATTGAGTTCGAGATGTATGTTCATCCAGATGAAAATGTCAGGTAAATAGGGGTGTGTGTGTGTGTGTGTGTGTGTATACACTTGTAGAAAGGGGCCTGGAGTAGAGATACAATTTTGGGAGTCATCAGCCTAGAGATGATATTTAAAGCCGTGCCAGTGGAGCACGTCAGTGAGGGATTGGATGTGAACAGATAGTGAGAAGAAGCCAAGTGCTGAGCCCTGGGTCATGTCCTCCTTAAATGATGAGGGCTACAGAAGGAACCAGAACAGCAGGAACCAAGGTAGTAGGAAAATCCTGGGTGTGTAGTGTTTTGGAAGCCAAGTAAAACAATTGAACCAAAGAGGAGACAGTGGTCAACAGAAATGCAGACGCATTGACTGACTCTTGGATCTATCATTTTGTAGAGCAGTTTCAGTGGAGTGATTAGGTTGTAAGCCAGACTGGGATAGGTTTAGGAGAAAATGGGGAAAGAGAAACTGGGAATAGTGAGTAGACACAAACATTTGGAGGATTTTCTTGGGACAGGGCTAGAAGAAATGGGGGTCATACCCCCTTCCTCAGCACCTCACTTTCACTAGAAATCTTATTATCTCTTATGTTACAATAAAATTAATGTATAGTTGATTCATGTGAGTAATACTTTTCTTTGCAAAGTACTGTTTCATTTTCCTTCCCATCGATTCTAAAGACAATCCCTGTCATTTAAAAAGAAAGATAAATTTATTAGCAAAACAGCGAGGGGTAAGATCCAGATCACAGAGGAGATTTTTTTCCTGAATCACTAATAATAAACCTAATGTTCTACAAAATGAAGTCATTTAAAAAGTATCCTGTAAAAGTTGTGTTCATATCCTTCTTATAAGTTAGTTTATAAGTATTTCCACAAAAACTTAAGAAAATTTGGAAAACTTAAAAGTAACGGAGAGAATCTTAATAGTCTTTCCTCTCAGCCCCTTGGAAAAACAGGAACTTATATGCAGTGCTTATTTTAAGGCTTTTACGATGTTTAATTTATTTAGGTACATAGAAATACATTATGTATAACTTCACTAATAAAGTTTTGTATGGGATAATTACATTTTTAAAATATGGTAGATTTAGAAAGCAATTGCAAATCTACTAGCTGAATTTGCTGTTTTTAATTGTTTAAATCACAAATAGGGTTCTAAAGTTGTGGAAGTGAAAAGATTTAACTTTTCTTACCTGTTCCAGTAAATGAGAAGCAAATGAACACTGGACAACCGCCAATACCAGTATTACAAATAAACAGATTCTAACTAGTTTTGTGCTTTTATGACATTAAAATGTTTTAGAGAAGCATTTTCTGAAAAGTAGCTATACATTAAAGGGAACCATTGCATTCATTTGACATGCTATTTTGATGTGAAACTCGGTTGAATTGTTTGCAGTTTTGAGCCATCACGGTTCACAGTATCATCTGGTACATTGTTCCATGCCTAGCTTGTTCCTTTACTGACATATGTGACGAATGTTTATAAACGCTAACAGATAATTTCATGGGTACTTGAAAACTGAAGATTTTACTGGATGAGACATGCTACTCTACTCTTTCATTTGGTAATTGTTTTACAACCTAAGTATTTCCAAGTAAAGGTCAGTTTCTTTCACATTCTACATGAAATGGAGGAAGCAGAAATAGGAGATGCTAGAGAAGTCTTAGAGAATTGATTCTGCAAGACTTCTCATCAGGCTATGTAACAGAGAGTTGATTTCACTGGACATTTATTGATTACCTACTATGTGCCAAGCATTGTGTTACATGTTGTGATGCAAAGATGAGAGCCAGATTAATTCTTTCCATAATTAACTTATTCATTCTATCAACATTTATCCAGCATCCTTTAGATTATTAAATGTATATATAAACATAGTCATCTCAGCAGTTGAAAATAGAAAAAATAATTATGTTTTGCTTTGTAATTTAATCAGGTAAATTACAAGGCTACCTGATATCACTTACATTTCTAGTTTTGAATCGAAGATAATTCAAACTTCTTGCAGCTAGAATCTAGGGATACAGTTGGGGAGGAAACCTATTACATCTATTATCACAAAGCTCATAAGAAAAACCATAATTTGTTTTTGATATTTCATATTCTTTATATTTTTCTATTTCCGGGTGTATTTTTTAAACAGGCAAAATTTTAATCAGTTTTAAATAGAAAATAGAACATTTTCATAAATGTGTTTTTGTTTTTTTGTGGGTAGTTTTACAGGTGATGAGTTATTTCTTCAAGTTCCTTCAAGTGGGCGAATCTGTCAATGTTTGCTGCTGCCAAAGCCACCTACCCTCCCATCCCCAAATTAACTCTTCCTCATCAATGAATTCTATTTTTCTGGGGAAATCATCAATTAAGTAATTAGGTAATTAGGTACCTAATGTCTTTAACATCTCTTTTTAAGACCTGTTGATTTCTTGTTAATGAGTAGGTTATACTCCCTCTTCAGGTAGAAAACTAAGATGAGAAGTTACAAATATTTTTAAAATAAGGATTTAATCCATTATAAATATGCCTGTTAGTTTCAGGCAAGGTTCTGCCCTAGGAGCTGAAGAAATCCAAAAATATTAATGTTTGTTTAGCTCTGAATAATCTAGTGGGAACAAAAAAAGGTCACACCCTAGATGAAATTACATTAAAAAGCCCCTGCCAATATTTTTTTTTTTTTAAAACAATGGCAGCAGCGGTGGACTATTGAACTCAGAAGGAAAATCATACCATGTTTAGATATGATACTTGTGTAAAGATTGGGAAAATGCTTTTATCTCTCTGAATTATCATATTATTGAAGTTGGGATGGGCCTAGGTAAGATAAATCAGAAGGAGCAGGAGAGCAAACAGCATTGAGTTAAGAGGCAACATCTAAAAGGAAGTGATTCTTTTGCCCCAGAGGAAACTAGTGTCTGAGTAAAAGATGCTACATTTCCTGGGTGACCAAAAACACACTGTGCGTGTTCTTCCAATGCAGTCTGAATCCTCAGCAAAAAGCAAAGAGGACGCTTCTCACTCGCCAGCCTCTCTCCTTTTATGTTCCGAAACCTTCAGTTGCTGTTGGTGGTTGTTAACACTTGTCTTTCCATCATCCCTTTGTTCTCACTCATAATTATGGTCTTCAGATGCATAGTCCTCGATAATCTATCGCCAGCATGAGGGCAAGATTAGTAGACCATTCTGGATCTTTAGCGCTTAGCTGAGGGTCTGGCAGTGTCAGTGCTCAATAAATATTTTTTAGCAAATGAGTGACTATCCAAATATCAAGGCCTTTACTGTATTAAGCTCTAGGATAGAATTTGGGCAGGTAGAGAGTGGGAATGTTCTAGGATCAAATTTTTGTGGTACTATTAAAACCAAATGAAAACAACACTTAGCAGCTGATCCTTTGAGCCTTTTCAGGTGGGACTTTACCTACAATTTAAAAAATGATGGACAGCTTTTAATAATGTGTCAAGTCAATGTTTTCACCTTCACATTTCCATTTAATATATATGCTTTAACTATCTGAGTGACAAGATAACAGGTAAGTGACTTTGTATATATGGATATGTGGCTTTAAGATTTAGATGTGTCCCAATTCTGTAACTACTGTGAAGTTACATCCAAAACTTATTTTGTTATAGTTGAGGTCTGAGTTGAAGGAAGGAAATTATGTGCACTTATGTCCCTTGAGAGTACACTTCCAAAAATGATGCATTGCATTTTTATACTCCTCAAGATTTTCGCTTCTTTCACTATCCTACAAGAAAATATCTACAAAGAGTTTTATATGCCAGTAAGCAGGTCTTGAGAACACTTAGCATTTACCAGCACAGAGCAATATAAAATTAGTAAAAGGCAGGCTCTTTTGCATTCATGATGTTAACATTTCAATACAGAAGTTAGACCAAAAAATTATAAAATACCAGAAGCCACCAACAAGAGATGTATCTATATACTGGGGGTGCCAAAAAAAATGTATACAAGTGTACACTTTGGTCAATGCTGCTCAAGCAGTAGTTCACTGTAATCAGAAGTGTCTGGACGCTGATGGTAACCACTTTGAGCACCTCTTGTAATTGCAGAAGTCAAACATGACTTGTATTCATCTTTTGTTATCAGTATGTATTATTACAGTTTTCATACAGTTTTTTTTCCTTTCTTAAATGTGTATACATTTTTTGGCAAAGTGTGTGTGTGTGTGTGTGCGCGCGCGTGTGTGTGTCCTATCCATATATATGTCATATATATATCCTATACATCCTAAGGTGCATGAAACATAGTCAGGAATGACTTTAAAAATACCCAAATTAAGAATACTTAACTATTTCCTTGTTTCAAAGGAACTATCTATAATCCCTATTTAACATCTTGAATTTATTTTGTTGCGTGAAGCCTACCGAACACCAAAGCACACTTATAAAAGTAATTACTTGATTATGAAAGGTAATACTAGCTGGGGAATCTGTACCTGAAAGCACATATGTATTTCTGTTTATAAAAAGAGAACTATACTTCTCTTTATTAAAAGAGAAATTAAGTTATTCATTCATGCTTAAGTTAGGGTAGGTGAATGTATGAATATCTAACAAGTCCCAAATCTTGATGGCTAATACGATAAAGGATTATGTCTCACAACATTATCCAATTCAGTTAATGTTGGTGGTAGTGGGGCAGGTGTTGCAACCCTTTGGTCTCCCCAGTCATTTAGGAATTCTGGCATGTTCTATTGAGTGACATTGTTGTCATTGAACACCTTGCCATCCCAGTGGAGCCACTGCACCTTGCCTGTAAACAAGAGAGGAAAGTAGGGAAGATTGTCATGAAGGGTGTTTTATTTTAGTCCAGGCCTGGAGATGCTAGCCATTACTTCAGACCACCTTCCCTAGGCCATAATTTAATCACATGCTTCCATTTAACTTCAGGGAGACTGGGAAATGTAATCTATCCCTATGCCCTGGACAAAAAGGAAACAGGGTTTGGAAATATACAGCACTGTCTCAGCCACAGTGTTTAAACATGGTGCATTGATTTTAAAATGTTCCAATCTTACAGTATACTTCAAAAGTTTTCATCTGAACACAAAGTCTGTGGATGAAATGAAAAAGTAATGACCAAAAACATAGCAAGAAGGAAGACGTATCAAATTAATTGGCCAATTTGGATGCAGCTATTTTTAAAGAAATGGCTATCCAAAGATGTTCCAAACTGAAATGAAAGGTGACTACTTCGGTGCCTCAAATCTTAAACTAAATGTGATAATGTAAAGAGTTAGCTATCTGAGCAACGCTGTTAATTAGCCATATATCTTTGAGCCAGCCATTCACTTCACTTCTCTGGGACTTCATTACGTCCTCTGAAAAATGGAGGGAATACTGGCATTTGTTTTTGTCTTTGCTGTGAGCAAGCAAAATCATGTATATAAGCGGGTTTCTAAAATATTAATTGTGAAACAAATTTTATTTCAGGTTAGTTCCATTTAGGAAAAATTACCTCCACGACTGCTTCTGTTATTAATCTATGACTCATGAATTTTCAGTTGGCATTGAGTAGCAGAGGAAAGTCTTTCAAATATTGTAAAACCAAGGTTTATCTGAGGTAACCTTTGCTGCTTGTAGGAAGTATGGAGCTGAGTAATAGTTCAAAAATAGCAAGTTATTTTGAGGAAGAACATATGTTCTTTAACAAATAAAATACGTGTTCTAAAGAATAATTTTATTACACAGTTAATCGCACATTTAAAATCATTTAGATCCCGTAATTTAGAGCACTCTGTAGTAATTTTATGTGTATTTTTTAGTGTTTTCTTAAATGAGTACTACCCAGCCGAGTACTATTATGTAGAGTTACATTTTAGGAGTAGCTCTTACGAACCTCTGTGAAGGAAAAATATGCCATGAATAATTGAAATTGGAATACACAGACTGAATATTGTATGTATTGAACGTGTGTTGTGCAAAATTATGAATGTTTGCTTATACACATGCCTACATACGTATAAATGGTAGGTGCAATTAAAGGAGGCATGTTTCAGAAGTCAAACAAGTAAACAAACAACCCTACCCTCTCTCTGCTTTATAAAAACTGCTGATAAATGTCTATCAGCAGTTTGTTGATGGATTCATTCAACAAACATTTGAAGACTAAGTTGTAGGGAGTAAGGTAAATGTTTTCAGGATATTAACAAAAAGTAGCCAGAACTTTCTTCAGGGAGTTAACCAGTTAGTAGATATCATATACAGAAAAAAACAAAAAAACAAAATGCAGTCAAAGGCAGTTATTTTGTAAGGAGTTAGGAGACAGATTGTAAGTGGTATAACTGGGCAGAATAAAATTTCTTTCAGGTTGGAGAATAGGGAAAGATAACATCATGGAGGAGGAACATTTTCATTGTTCTTGGAGGATGGATAGGATTTAGCTGCATAAGCGGCATGCCTAGTACTTCAGGCAGGGAACGTGGTATGTGCAAGACAAGGGGATGATAGAGGAATCATTCGAAATGAGTAAGAGGATTGATTTGGCTGGAGAATAGGATACATCACAGAATAATGGGAAAGCATTCAGCTTGGAAATATAAGATGTGGCTGGCCATTTTCTGGGTAGCCTTAAAACCCAGGCAGCTCCATGGACAGCTTTGAGTTTCTGCAATGCAGTGAAATGATTAAGAGACCTTTGAAAGCATTATTAAAAGCAACCTTAATTGCTGAGATGACTTCACTAGTATAGGTGGCTCTTCAGAAACCTTGCCATCCTAGGGCTTTCCTTCTCTTAATAACTTGAAGGGCTAATTTTGTTTGCC
This sequence comes from Rhinolophus sinicus, assembly GCF_036562045.2. Lineage (NCBI taxonomy): Eukaryota > Metazoa > Chordata > Mammalia > Chiroptera > Rhinolophidae > Rhinolophus > Rhinolophus sinicus. The sequence continues at coordinate 96,281,309 of NC_133758.1, forward strand.
CCAGATTTTTTATTCCTTACCTCTGTGTTGAGTGTTCAAGATTATTATGCAATGCCCCCTATGGTAGGATTCCTACATAAAAATAGTATCTCTGTTACTTAATAAGCAGAAAGTAATATTGATTCTGACTACATCGAAAGTAGGCGCTAGGTGAATTGACAGATGCACAGAAATATCTTATAATAACATATTTTTTAATATGCATGATGTTATAATAACATTTGTGGAGTGGAGTTAATAAAGTCAAAGGCGTACAGTTATGTGTAGCTTAACGGCAGGGATGCATTCTGAGAGATGCTTTGTTAGGTGACTTCATCATAGTGAGAGCATCATGGAGAGCACTTACATAAACCTAGATGGTCTAGCCTCCTGCACACCTAGGCTGTGTGCTAGAGCCGACGGCTGCTAGGCTACAAGCCTGTGCAGCATGTGACTATCCCGGATACTGGAGGTAATTGGAACACAATGGTAAGTATTTGTGTATCTAAACATAGCTAAGCAGAGAAAAGGTACAGTAAAAATACTATATGAAAGATAAAGTCTGTGCGGGCCTGTGTGCGCACCTATTGGGGGGCAGTGAGAGGATTGTAGAGGGAGACCTCAAAGGGAAGAGGGTGAATAGACATCAGGAGGAGAGAGGGAGGAAGGGAAAGAGGGAAGGAAGAGAATGAGAGAGAAAGTGAGAGAAGAAATCAAAAGAGACCCAGAGAGATAAAGTGTGAGTTGAGGAATAATAAAGGAAAGAGGGAGGAGGGAGAGGGAGAGTTCGAGAGAACTTGCACTTGTGGGTGAGTGTGGGTGGGCTTCCAGGCACCCTCCACCCCAGCCTGCAACTCTTGTTCCCTCACCAACTCCCGGCCCAGTCCTCAGGGTGACGCAGGTCAGGTCCACAGCATGGAAAGCCTCCTCATCGATCTCAACTACCCAGAGCTAGCAGTAAATTCAGCGTGGTAGCTGGGCCCAGCCTTTGATTTCAACATTGCAAACAAACTTTTTGCTTATAATCCATTATAATCTTAGGGAACCACCATTGTATATGCTGTTAGTCGCTGACAAAACGTCCCTATGTGGCACATGACTGTACTCCTTTAGTTTTTTTGTTCTTACTGCTGAAGTAAAGTAGGGATAATTTTAAGGGTTTCAGGTATGCATTGTAGCTACTTGTTCTAAAAATAAAATAATATAACTAAATGATGATTTTTCTTGATTTATTTATAGTGATTTGCTTATTAACACACTCCGGCAAAACAAAACGAAACAAAACACACAAGAAAACCCTCTAGTCGAACAGGTTGACCCCAGCAAAGATATAAACACATCCTCTAATGTATTACTCTTAATAAGGTATTATTTTTAAAACCAGCAACCATTTAAACATGAGTAATACTAAACACTGTCAGTTGCTTTATTCTTTTTAAAATAAAACCAAACAAGGCAATTAACTGCAGAGTGCTCTCATAGGCCAAAGGTTGCATATTTAAACATGGGGAAATAAGGAAGTGTAGAAGTTAAATTCTCGTAGAAACATTAACTCCTTGCATTTCACCTGTGGTACGTTAAAATACACACTTAATAGCCTAATTAAACACACATTAAGTTCAACATAACTAAATGATTGTTAACCCGAGGACTTCAACTTTTGTCTTCTTTTTTGCTTAAATTTGCACTTTACATTTCATTAATAGATTTTCCCTCTTAATGATACTTTTTTTCTTTCCAACTAGTTAAAAATAGAGTAGCATTGTAATGATCTTTTACCATAACTATGTATCATTTCATAAGAATGAATTTACTTACTTCAAGAAAAAAAACTGTGTTGCCAGGTTTAATAAAATCTTTTAGAAAGACCTATTGTATCCAACTGTGGTCACCAGTCAGCTATTTTTAAGCCAGATATTATTTATTAACTAAAAGCTTTCCTATGTAAAATATCAACATGTTAACTTTCATCAGCATTACATGAAATCCAATGACTCATCTTAAACGCAGATTCTCATTTTGTAGGAATTTCGTCAGGTGGAACTTTTAAAATGTGTGAATTGATTTGATATGTCAAGTTTCAAGCATAGTTTTCTTTTGTCTACCCCCTTCTTATTTTGCTATATCTGGAGAAAAAGTGGAAAGATGACTGATTGACCCCAGAAATGTCCTAGTACAGAGTCTCTGATGACTGGTAGTGAAAGGGTTGGGTGTGTTTCATGCAATGGTGTGCTCTTTCTCATCCTGAAGGAGAGCACTCATAAGATAATGGTCTCTGAACAAGAAAGCAGCACTAGAAAGATTTAATTATCATTTCACAGGAAGGTCCCTGAACAAGCCTGTTGAATCAAAGCCTTTGGTTATATACGCCCTTCTCTAAATAGGCAATAGGTGCTGAGCATGTGTGAAAACCACGAACCCTCTGGCTGGAAGTGAGATACAGGAGAAGATGCTGATCTTGGGGGCTTTTCATACAAGAGTTTAGAATTTTAATTTGAAGAGAGAAGCACTTTGGCATTTTCTGGACACTATCATCTTCAAGGATTTATTGAAATATGAAACCTTTGTAACATTTTCACTTTTAATGCTTGGGTTTGGTTCTGTGTTTTTTAAATCATTGATAAAATATGCAGAGAAAAATTTGTTCTGACAAGCATAGGGTCATAATTCATTCAGAGCCAGGCAGAAAAATATTAGCTAATGGAAAAGGACAGTTCCATAATAAATTAAGTTCTGTGTCATTTAATAAGAATTCATATTGAAGATACTTCAATGTCATACTTTATATAAAAAGGGAACTTTTGTGAGTGCCTACTTGGGGTGGGGGGATGTATAGAGATGTGCACATGCTCATGAAAGACCTAAGGAGGCCCTAATCTCTCACCTTGGCCCAACCTTGAGCCTCTGCAAGAAGGGAAGGCTAAGGTAGAGTTGTAAACTGCCCACCAGACCATTGACTCTGTGCCCCAACATGCACACAGAGCCCCTTGGCAAAAGCTGGGAGACATACTGGTTCAAGTCATTTAAGGAAATCTTTGTCTAAATCATTAACTGATCACAAATCTAATTCAGCAGTGACTTCAGTGGCCATACATAACAAAATACAAACTTCAGAGAATTCAGAAAAGTCCCTAAGGACACAAGAGCAGAAGAAGCAACAAGAACAACAAACGGCCAAAACCATAAACCCTGTGGATGAGAGAGAAATCTGATTTCCAGAGTTACCACATTATATTATTTAACATGTCTATAATAGTTTTCAACAAAAAAGTACAAGATATGCAAAATATGGAAAAGTATAGCCCATACACAGGAAAAAGTCAATAGAAAATAAAATCTGTTCCCTAAAAGCCCAACAATTATACTTACTGGAGAAAGAAATTAAATCAGCTATTATAAATATGTTCAAAAATTTGAAGGAAACCATTTCTAAACAACTAAAGTATGAAAAGTATGTCTCACCAATTATACAATATCAATAAAAAGTTGGGCATTATATAAAAAAGAACCAAATAGGAATTTTGGAATAAAAAAGTATAATAACTGAAGTGAAAATTTTACTAGAGTAGCTTAACAGAGATTTGAGCTGGCTGAAAAATATTAGTGGACTTGAAGATAGGTTAATTGAGATCATTCAATCTGAGGAACAGAAATATAAAAGAATGAGGAAAAATAGAGCCTCAGAGACCTGTGGGACCCCCATCAAGTGTACCAAATATATCATAATGGAAGTCCCAAAAGGACAGTAGAGGAAAAAAAAAGGAGCAGAAGTTATTTTTCAAGAAATAATGGCTGAGCCCTACCTAAATTTGATGCTAAACATCCAACAAGCTCAAAAAAAAAAAAGAGAGAGAAAAAGATAAGAAAGAAAAGAAATTAAAAGAAACTCCAAATAGGACAGATTCAAAGAGAAACACACCTAGATACTTTATAGTCAAACTGATGAAGCAAAAACAAAGAGAATTTTGAAAGCAACAAAAGTGACTCATCAAATTAAGGGATCCTTACATAATTTATATGACAACATCACAAGGGAATGAGGAGGGAACAAAGCTATATAATAGCAAAAGTTTTGAATACTGTTGAAATTCAATTAGTACTAATCTGAACTAGATTGTTGTGAATTTAGATAATTTTAATACCCAGGGATTAAGAAAACAATTCAAACTATATTAAAAGAAATGGCATGGAATTAAAATGGTACACTATAAAATATCTACTTAACACAAAATAAATAACACAAAAGCAAATAATGGAAGAGCAGAGAAACGAGAGACATGACATGGAAAACAAGAAAATGGCAGACATAAATCCTGTGTTATCAGTAATTTACTTTATATAAATGGATTAAATAATCCAATTCAAAGGAAGATATTGGCAGAATGGATAAGAAATATCATCTATCAGTATCTTGTATACAAGAAACATATGCTAGATTCAAGGATACATATAGGTTAAAAGTAAAAGGTATTGCATGCAAACAATAACCAAAAGAGAGCTGACATGGCAATACTAATATCAGACACAATAGACTTTAAGACAAAAATTTTTACTAGAGACAAAAAAAGTACTTTTATAATGATAAAAGTGTCAACCCACGAAGAAGAAACAGTAATTATAAACATTCATGTACCCAACAATAGAACCCCAAAATATACGAAGCAAAAATTGACAGGATTAAAGGGAGAAAAAAAGTTCAACTCTAATAGTTGGAAACTTCACCACCTCACTTTTACTAATGGAGAAGAAAAACTGGACATAAGGTCTACAAGAATATATAAGGTTTTAGTAGCACTGCAAATCCACTAGATCTAATAAACATCTATAAAACACTCCATCTGACAGCAGCAGCAGCAGCAGAATACACGTTCTTCTGAAATGCACGAGGACTATTCTCTAGCATAGTTCTCTAGGACTAGACTCTAGGATAGGATATGCTGGGCCATAAAACAAGTTTCCATAAATTTAAAAGGACTGAAATGCAAAGTATATCCTCCAAGTACAATAGAGTGCAATTAGAAACCAAAAACAGAAGGAAATTTTGTAAATTCACAAATAGGTCGGAATTAAGCGACACACTCCTAAATAACCAATGTATCAAAGAGAAACAAAGCAGGGTGAACAAAACAGGGCAAACATACCTATATTAATATTAATTAATTACTTTAAATAAATTGAAGACACATTATGGTTTTTTTTTAAAAAAAATTATTGTACTATTATTGTACAAGCAAAGTACTTTCTTTATAGCTATGGTAAAATTAGGTATGGGAGATTTTAGCTTGCTTAAAATAACTGTAGCATACTCATTATGTGAGAGGGACATGGGTGTAGAGGCCAGGAATTCATTTTGAAGGATTAACACATTTCTTTTTTAGGATGATCCCTGTTAAGACAGTTGTACCCGTGTATGCCTGCTGTATTACTTAGTTCTTATGCGGAAGAATAATTTGCTGTACGATGACATCTTAAACCCTTACTTTAAATTGAGGTTTCAATTAGACAAAATTTTAAGTTGTAAGAAAAATCTGTTTGTATAAGTAAATTTAGAAATTTAGCTATATTTTCTTAAAAATGTTAACTACATTTAATGGTATTAGGCCACATCTTTTTTCATTTACTGTTAGCCATATACTTTAGTGCCATCAAGGACAAACCATTCAGTTTCTCTAGGGATATTTAAGTATTGTGCTCAGAGTGTCTATGTACGTCCATCATGATGTATTGTTAAATTCAGAGCACATGCGATTCAGTCTTGATGCTTATTGAAGAGCAGGAAGAACTTTTATTATAAATAGTGCATTTGATGTAATTACAGTCTATGTTAGGTAGTGGAAAAAAAATCCTGCAAGTACAAAGAGAAGACTTGCTCTTTCTTCAGAACAAGGAGAAATCAATATTGGGTGTTTCAGTTGAATGATGTTTCACTTTCAATTATAATAATCTCCATGATTGTTGAAATAGGAGACCAAAGGTAAAATCGTGATACTCACAAAAATGTTGTTGGGAATAATAACTTATGAGCTATCTGCTCACACTGTTTTCTTTAACAGAATTTTAAGTTTGGAGACCTGGCATTATTTTTAAAAAAAAAAAATCAAAATACCCACCAAAGAGGACTATTGAATCAGTTCACAAATAGTTTTGTTTTCTGCTGTGTTTGCGGCTGATAAATACTGAGAAATTAGAGTTAGGTCCGAAAGTGAGTCTGTGCATATTTCTTTAGCCTGAGGGCTTATGTCTCCCATGATATCCAGTGTATTCCTGTAAAGGGCTCTTCTGTCATTTATTTTCTCAACTAGAAATATTTAGTGCTTCTGGTTCTGTCTTTTACACACCTACGGACATGGTAGACAATATGTATCAGGTGGATGCATGAATACTGTGAAAATCTCAACAAAAAAACCGTGAAGCCATTTTTATAGTACATTTCCAATTCTATTATTTTTCTGTTTAGTACCTGGTAGAGTGCTGAGCACCATGAATGAACACAGTTCTCTTTGAATTGATGTTGGTGCTACTCGCAAGTATTGGGGTAATTTAAAATGTACATTTCTTGATCAATCAATATTTTCATGAGAACTTGGATATTTGTTAGAGCCAATAAAAACACAAAACCTATTAGATTTTTCAGAAATGAAAGAGAACATTAGAAAATCTTTTAAAAGAGTCTTCCAAAACATAGTTATGTCAAAAACTTAACATTTTACACTTTTTTTTTGACAAATGTGTCATTGATATATAAGTTGCTTGAGCTGATACGTACTTTTTTTGTCATTATGCCTTATTCCTCACTTATCCCTAGTATTCCACACATTGAGTTTTCTCCACAAAAGTTTGTTGCATAGCTTGAATTTTATCCCTCTCTTATTTATGGATGTTTGAGTTATACAACTCATTTCCAACTGAGTTGAAGGATTTTCAAATGTCAGAGGTTGCCAGAACCAAAGTTAAAAGAAAAAAATGTTTCTGAAAATCCTTTCCTAGGCTTATACTCCTCAATTTTCAAATGTGGTTGATTTTAATTAAAGTTTAAAGAGAAAAAAGAAACCATTGGAAGGATATTGGAACTAAATAATTCACTTCTAGTGAATGGGGAGTTTGCAGTTTGAGTTAATGGTATTCATTACACTGATTAAAAGCACTGAGCCATTTTGCCCTTGTTTATTTTCCAAACCAGTGTTTTCAGTAATGGGGGGTGGTTGGTATTTGATGTTTTATGTGATGAAGTATTTTACTGATGGGCTGTTTGGCTTTTTACTTAAATTGATAACCACTTGAAAGGAACTCACCAGACAAAAGAACAACTTCTTTTCTAGAGCTGGACCATTTATTCCAGGTTCAGACAGTGAGAAAACAATTGAGTAGCTTTTATTTCCACCAGCTGTGTTATGGTTATTTGAACAAATGGAAGACTAAAGGAATTGTACAATCTCATTACATACAGCATTACACAAAATCAGGACTCTTTTGCTAATAAATATTGCATTTGCAGTTGAAGAACTTATAATTACTTAGATTTGTATCGCTATCATGAGTTTGCTGCCCTGTGAAAACTCATGTAGGCCTATCAGAACTGAGTCTTCTAGAATTTAAGAGAAGGTGCTGCTGCAGGGTTTGTTGCAAGTTCATGATTATCTGTCAAGCAAATGTACATATATATCTACATATACTATATATGCTATGCATACTATCTGTACTATATGTATATCTGCTATATACAGTATATGTATGGAATATATATGGAATGTATGAAATATATATGGAATGTATAAAATATGGAATCTATGTATATTCCAAAATAAACACCTTGAAAAATGAAACAAACTGTCTAAACTTTGAAAAATTACATTTCCTCATCAATGAATTCCAGTGATTACTATCACTTGTTACTTTGGGGCTTTGGGAAAAAAATGAGAAGTGTGTGTTTAAATGTTTTAAGAGGCAATTTTCCAAGCAATTGAGCAGGTAGTTAAAAATACCTTGTTTTCATTTCCTTGCCTGAGAAAATCGTGAAGTCTAAAGGATTAAAAGAGAGTGGAAGCTACACTGAATAGAGTCTGAAGCGTATGTCCCAGATGTAAATCCCCATACTTGCCAGTCTCCAGAGTTCATTGAGCAGTAAATGGAGTTACTTTGTTTGCAATGTGAGTATGGAACCGGGACATTCTGTTGACCTAAATGGGTAGTTTCACAGAGATTATTGGCGTACTTGTTCTTTACAACTTATTAAATGCTATCATAGGGGTAAGAAGAGCTCTTGAGTTTGATAGAGTTGGGCAGACCCCACGAAAGGGCTAGACTAGGGTTTTTCAACCTTAGCACCTTTTTTTTTATTGATCTTTGGGGCTGGATAATTCTTTATTGTGGGACTTGTCCTGTGCATTGTAGGATGTTTAGCAATATCTCAGGCCTCTACCCACTGTCAGTAGCTCCTTCCCCCATGTTGTGACAACCAAACATGTATCCAGACACTGCCAGATGTCCCCTGTGGGGTAAGTTCATTCCAGTTGAGAACCACTGTGACAGACAGTGAGCTTGTGGCAAGTGATATTGGTGCTCAGTCATCCCTCTATCCTCAGTGCTTATCAAAGGTCCTGGCATAGAGTTGGATCTCAATAAATGTTTGCATAAATTTTTAAAAAGATGATTTAGATAAAAAGGTGGTTTATTTTACTATCACCTTCTCTGCCATTGATTTCCCACATTATTAGTAGAATTGTCATAGAATAGAAAGGCTCAATACTGCATTATTTATAAAGAGCAACAACAAAAAAATCAGAAAAAATATTTGAATGCTTACTACTGGAGGAAATGGCCAAGTTAATACCAGGCATTGTTCCTGTGGAGTATTACACATTTATAAAATAGAGCATCTATCGAATCTTTTAAATGATACTGTTTTTGTAAAGAGTAGGTTGTAAACTTAAAGAATGATTTGTTTTTTAATATAAATAAATAAATAAATAAATAATAAAATTTTTAGGTAAAACAGAACAGGAAGAAAAATGTTAAATTATTAGTCATGGTTGCTTCTGGCATTATGATTGCATTTTATGTGCACCTCTGAATCATTACTGATCAGATGCCTTCTTTTTCTTTGGTCTTTAGAAAAGCCAAAGAAATGAATCGAAAACCAGCTCAGTCTGAGTGGATTTTATGTCATCATTTGAAATGCATTTTATTCGTTTTTTAATGAAAACACAAAAATGAATTACCAGCTCTGTATTTCTATAATTAAGTTATCCAAATTTTCTTATAGTTACATTATTTGATTTCTGTTGTAACATTGTTATTTAGCAAGAACAAATGTAGCATTAAAATTGATTTGGTATACAAAACACAACCTGAAAAGAATACTCGGTTTATTTAATAACTATTATATGGAAGTTCCTTAAATTGTAGAAGAAATCATTTCTACAGAGTTTGTCTGAATTGCAAACATCCCTGTGTTATCTCTCACCATTGTTCTGTGTCAGTATCTTCTATTAAAATCTTCCTGTAGGAACTATAATTAGGGGAGAATATGTAGATGCTCCAAGTGTACAGTGTGACTTTTTAAAAAAGGGCATATTCTTAATGATTAGACAGATTAGGACATGTGGTATTACCTGCACTTGTATTCTATGTGTAGATGTGTATATTGAAGTCAGGTTGTAAGAAGCTCTTTGTGAATTAATTCCAGTTCTCATGCCTACGTACATTTTGGGTATATACATATATTCTTAGAAAGATCCACAACTTAGAACATAAGGAATTCCCAATTCTGCCTCCTTGTCATCATGTTGGACCTAAAAGTCCACATATTTCAGGCTGCCATATGTTTGAGTAAGAAGCCAAAGATCAAACATTTGGCACAGGTTTCTCCATTGCTTTCCTTGATCCCACTATATAGACTAATTTGGAGCCTAGATATGCTGTGATCTCGCATTTCATGCACCCCTTTCCCTCATTCTAAACACGTTTTTTCTCCCTAATCCCTAAGTTCCCTTCAAGCCTTCATCTGCACAACACGTCCTTAAGATGGGCATCCCATGATGCCCACTCTTTTGGATCCCAAGCTGTGCTCCCAGCACCCTGTACTTCTCTTGCCACTGTACTGTAATACAGAATGGTGAGCCTGCCTTTAATGTCTGTCTTCTCCAGGACCCTGTATGCTTCTGTGAGACCAGGAATCAGGCCTATTCCAATTAGCATTGTATCTCTAGCATCTAAGCAAGTGCCCAGCACATAGATAGAATTCAATAAATGTTTAACGAATCAGTGCATGCACGAATGAAGGTAGAAGTCATAATTCTAGCCACTTTGGGAGGAAAGAATTAGGTGTATCAGAAGCAATTCTCAGATAAGGTAGAGTAGTACAACATTTGCTGAACAACGACAGGGCATCAAATGCTCAGTTTTTCTTTTACCACCAAAAGTTCTGATGTGATTATGTGGAATTTTGGAAATGTGAATTTTAGTGACACAATGAACTGTTATACAATAGCCATATTCCAAATGTTTATTTTTTTATTTGTATGATGAGTGCTGCTCATACTAACAATTGTAGTATTCATGTTTGGGTCAAACATTTCCTGTTAAAAGAGAAAATTATTTTAAGATCTTAGTGGTGAAAGGCTGCTTTTCTTACCTGGAAAGTAACACAGCTTTTAGTCTTATAATGATATTTTAACTTTGTAAACATATTAATTCTTTCTTGATGGGGACATAGTTAAGATTTTGTGTGTGTGTGTGCGTGTGTGTGTGTGTGTGTGTGTGTTTTAGTAAAATCCCTTCAAGGAGTCCATGGGATAATTTTTTTCCTACAATAAATAATTATAGAACCAGATTATTTAAAAAATTGTATAATTTTTTTCTCTATTGGTTTTAGCTTTTTCTTCTTTTTAATTTTTTTACATTAATTTCAGGTAAACAAAACAACATAATGATTAGACGTTTACACTCCTCACAAAGTGATAACCACCCCCCAAGTCTACTATCCCTTTGATATTGTATATAGCTGTTACAATACTACTGACTATATTACCTATACTGTACTTTATATCCCGTGACTATATATACATATATATATATATATAGTCACGGGATATAAAGTACTATATATATATATATATATATATATATATATATATATATATATATATTACAGTTGACATTAGGTGTCATTCTACATCAGCTCCAGTGCAGTGGTCAGGCATCTACACAATCTATGAAGTGATCCCCCACAATAAGTCCAGTCCCCATCTGGCACCCTACATAATCTATACAACTTTATTGATTATATTCCCCATACTGTATTTCATATCCCCATGAATATTTTGTGACTACCAATTTGTACTTTCTAATCCTTTAACCTTCTCCCCCATCTCCCAAGCCCCTTCCCATCTAGAAACCATCAGTTTTTTCTCTGTATCAGTGTGTCTATTTGTTTTGCTTGCTCATTTATTCTGTACTTTAGATTCCACATATAAGTGAGATCATATGGTATTTGTCTTTTTTCAGTCTGACTTATTTCACTTAGCTTAATACCCTCTAGGTCCATCCATGTTGTTGCAAATGGTAAGATTTCATTCTTATGGCACAGTAATACTCCATTGTATAAATGTACCAGTTTTCTTTATCCAATCGTCTATTGATGGGCATTTCGGTTGTTTTCATATCTTGGCTATTGTGAATAGTGCTACAATAAACCTAGGGATGTATATAGTTTTTTGAATTAGTGTTTTGAATTTCTTTGGATAAATACCCAGGAGTGGAATTGCTGAGTCATGAGGTTCCTCAAAAAATTAAAAATAGCACTACCATATGACTCAGCAATTCTCTTCTTGATATTTTCTGAAAGGCAGCCTTCTGCAACTTTTGTTTCCCTTCCTTACACAATTTCTTTCAGAATTGGTCTGTAAAATTTTGGGTAATTTTTGCCTGAATTTTTCTCATATATTAACCTTAGTTTAATTGATATTAGGACAAAATAATACCCAATAGTGTGTTTATAGTTTACCATCATTATAGAATTTTATTTCTCATTTAAATGTCACAATATTTTATAGAGAAGGGGATTGGTTTGTCATTCATTTATTCATAATCAATACACATGCAAGGAGCACTAAACGTGTATGAGATGTGGATACAAGGATCAAAAAGTTGTATTTCCATAGTTAGAAAATACAGTTGAAGACATCTCTGACATTAGCCACAAAAATAAAAAAGAATATAGGGATAAATCTAATAAAAGATACAAAATGTATTTCATGTACAAAAATGATCTTTAATGAAAGTCATTTGAAAAATTTTAAGTAAATTGAAAACATGCTATTCTTACAGGTTGGAATACTCAGTGTTAAATTGTTAATTCTCCCCAAACTGAGCTATGGATTCAGTGAAATTCTAATCAAGACTCCAACAGAATTTTTCATGGAATTTGACAAGCTAATTCTCAAATGTATGTGGAGAAGTAAAGGGCAAAGGAAGGAAAAGACAATGTTGCATAAAATAACAAAGTGAGCACAATGGCATTATAACATATGTAAACTTCTTATAAAACCATAGTATTGTACATTGTACATAGCCAAATAAATAAGACTGAATTGCTCACAAAGCAACAATTTATACATAAAAACCAGGTATGACAGAGGTGGCATAGTTGATCATCAAAGGAATGAGCTATTTAATAAGTGACACTGGGACAAAAAATTGATATTGTATTCCTACTTTGCAAAAGCACAAAAGCAATACCGGATAAATAAGGATTTAAATTGGAAATGCAAATTGGAAAATATCTTTATGATAGAGAGAACGGAAGCATTTTCTAAACAAAATACAAAAAGGCGCTAATCTCAAAGGAAGGAGTTTTAGTTATGAACAATAATTCAGAATGTTAAACTTACAATTTGTACAATGAAAGAGAAAAAGAAACAAGTCAAAGATCAGGGAAAGGTATGTGTGACATAAGTATGACAAAGGATTGACATTCAGGACATCAAAAGGAAGCCCAGTGGAAAACAGGACAAACAAGAACAGTCAATACTGATAAAATGAAATCCGAATGGCCTCTAAACAACCAAAATGTTGATCAGGGAAACGCAAATTAAAACTACAAGGTCATATGTCATATACCCATCAGACTGACAAAATATAAAGTGTAACACCACCAAGTGTCGGGGAGGATATGGAGCAGTAGCAAATTTCACAATAATAGGAAGTGTAAATTTAGTACCACGTAGTAGAGCAATTGATTCATACATATAGTCAAGTTGTGTATCTTAAAAGGGCCCAGCAATTCTACTGGGAGATATAATCCCATAGAGATACTCTCTCATAAGTACACAGAGACATATAAAGGAATGTTTATTTCAGCATTGTTCATAATACTGGAAAACTGGAATCAAACTAAATATCCATGAATAAGAAAATGGATAAATAATTTGAGATATATTCATGCAATGGAATGTTATGTGGCTTTGATAATGAATAAACTAGGCATATATGTGCATATACATATAAATTCAATACATATAAATAGATATAATAAAAATATATAAAATGACTGATAAACCTCAAAAGATATGTTTATACTGCTTTGTGTTTAGGATTACATACATATGAAATGAAATCAACTACATGCTTCAGTGTGGTAAATACTAAATTCATTTTGAAATTAGAAATGGAATTAATGATAGGCCAGGCATGTATATTGAATAGAAAGCTCGTACAAAGGAGGATAAAGCAAGGGGGAATTCACCCAGAGCAGGTGTGGACCTTGGCACTATATTTCCTCTAGCAATACATTTTAAACTCTTATATGGAACCTTAGCAAAAGACAAAATCCAAACTCTTTTGAGTTTCTTGTGTAATGCATTCAGCATGTATCAGCTTCTTGATATTATTTTAACATGTATTTCTATAATTCTTCTTTAAGTGTGGCTCTTGAGTTTTCAGGAATGTTCTGAGTTGTGATTGATCACTGTACATGTATTTTGAATAGGGACATCTGTCTCTGCAGCATATTATGTCTCCTGACATGCCATTTCTCAGCTTGACAGAGCACCTCTAGAGGGTATAGGTTTTAATAAGAAAGAATATGTAATTTTTTTTCTTCCATAGAAAGTGGGTGGTGTTTTATTTTATAATGAAATAATGAATAGTTGGAATGACAGCTTGTCCAATTTACTTTCATTCATTATCTAGATATAAAACTAGAAATAATGCTTATTCATTGTAGCCTTTAAAATATTCACTACAAAAAAATTTAAAAGGAGAATATTTCCTAAATAAGTTTGCTTGTAGTCATAGCGGACAGTGACAAAAGTGGCTTCTTTGTCTTTTTCTTCCAAGTCTTTCTTTTTGTATTCTTATCACTATTCTTATATACCCTACATTTCTTCTTGCATTCTGTTATATGAGCAAACTTACATTTTGAAACATATTTAAACATTACAATTTTTTGAAACGTTTTTATTACTAATTTTAAATTCATTTTGATACTATTATTACCAGTCAATTCATTCAGGAACCATAGGTTAATTCTTAAAAACAAAAATGGAGGTACAAAGATGAATGAATGAGTTTTTTGTGGACTCTGCCCTAGAGGATGCTACAGTTTAGTGTGAGAACTAGACAAAAATCAAAAACAAAAACAAAACAAACAAAAAAAACACCTTTATAATGACAATATGTGAGTACTCAAAAAGAAGTAAGAATGATGACCTGTGGCACTGAAGAAGCAGTGACACGCTCTGCTTGAGTGTGGGACACTGAGTAACCTGACAGAGAATACAATTAATCCAAGTATAAAAAAAGTGAATATGAGTTTGCCATAAAAAAAAAAAACTCATGGTGGAACAGCAAGTGCCATTGGGTAGAAGACTGAAAAGTGTTGCAAAATGAGGACTGAATGAAAAGAATGCAAAATGAGAACTGCCTTAGACATGGAGTAGTAGGTGTTTGGGGGAAATGACAGATGAAACTGGAAGAGTGGAATTTTATTTATACATAGAATTTATAGTCCTGTTTTTTTTCTATTTTGATAGTTCCTGCCTGGCTCTAATATCTTTTCTTACACTAAACCCAACCCCAAACATTTCTTTGTCATTTGAGAAGACTCGCTGGTAGTTATTTTTCTCACCTCATCTTCTAATGGCTTCTTTCAACTGATTTGGTTAATTTACAAATATGGGAATTAATTTTAGTTACTGTGTTCAAAAGATTTTATTAAAAGGTCTATCTTTGGTTCAACTAAATGGTTATTCAATTTACTAATTAAAAGAAATGCTTATAGAATTTCTGGTCAAGATGGCAGGATAGGTCCTTTGATTTCTCAACAAAATCTTTGCAGGCCAGAAGGGATTGGCACGAAATATTCAAAATGATGGAAAGCAAGGACCTACAACTAAGATTACTCTACTCAGGAAAGCTATCATTTAGAATGGAAGGACAGATAAAGAATTTCCCAGGCAAGAAAAAGCTAAAGGTGTTCCTTACCACCAAACCATTATTACAAGGAATGTTAGAGGGACTTAAGGAAAATTAAAAATAACAAACTCAAAAATATGAATAACAAAATGTCAATAACTACATATCTGTCGACAATTACTTTAAAGGTAAAGAGATTAAATACTCCAATCAAAAAATAGGGTGGCTGAATGGATAAGAAAACAAGACCCTTACATATACTGCCTACAAGAGACTCACTTCAGATCAAAAGACATACACACATTGAAAGTAAAGGGATGGGAAAAGACATTTCATGAAAATGGAAAAAAGAAAGCTATGGTAGCAATACTCATATCATATATCTGACAAAATAGACTTTACAACAAATGCTATACAAGTAACCAAGAAGGACCCAGTAATCCACTTCTGGGTATTTATCCAAAGAAACCCAAAATGCAACTTTGAGGGGATGTGTGCATCCATATGTTCATTATAGCATTGTTTACAATGGCCAAGATGTGGAGGCAACCTGGGTGTATGTTGATGGATGAATGGATAAAGAGTAGATGGTACACATATACAATGGAATATTGCACAGCCATGGAAAGGAATGGGTTCTTGCCATCTGTGGCAGCATGGATGGACCTGGAGGGTATTGTGCTGAGTAGAGTATATCAGACAGTGAAAGACAGATGCAGTATGATTTTGCTTATATGTGGAATCTAAAGAATAGAACAAATAAACAAACAAAACAAAAACAAACTCATAGATAAAGAGAACATTTTGATAGTTGCCAGACAGGAGAAGTGGGGGTTAGGAATTGGTGAAAAGGGGGAAGGGATTAAGAAGTACAAATTGGTTGTTAAAAAGTAGTCATGGGGATGTAGGGTATAGCATAAGGAATATAGTCAGTAATAGTGTAATAACTGTGTATGGTGTCAGATGTGTACTAGATTTATTGGGGTGGCAGATGGGACAGGATTGATGGCAGGGTGAAAAAAGTGAAGGGATTAAGAAGTAGTACAAATTGGTCATTACAAAATAGTCATGGAGATGTAAAGTAAAGCATAGGGAATATAGTCAATAATATGATAACTATATATAGTGCCAGGTGGATACTAGACTACTCAGGGGGATCACTTCTTAAATTATATACATGTCTAACCACTATGTGTACACCTGAAATTAACATAAAATTATATTCAATGTCAATATTAATTGAACAATTTAAAAAGGGGGACGAGAGATGTAGGGGAATCAGAAATTAAAATTTCCAGGTGTAAAACATCTAAGTCATTGGGACGTCATGTGCAGCATAGGGAATAGAGTCAATACTATTGTGATCGGTGTCAGATTGTTGCTGGACCTATCATGGTGATCATCACTTCTTTAGGTATACAAATGTTGAATAAGTATGGTGTACACCTTAAGCTAATATAATATTGTACATCAGCTGTATTTTAATAAAAATCTTAAAAAAAGAAGAAAAGAAAAATAAATGCTTCTAGTTATGGTTTAACATGTTACCAGTTGAAATCAAATTGATTAATTTATCTCTTTGCTTGGCTAATTGACTGTTCCAGAGGGTAAGTATTAAAGACATTTTTAGGATGTGTACCTTTATGCAACTAGCTGACGTTACTTTCTCCTGGTCTCCTGCACTTGCTTTATCCTACAATCAGGAAGGAACGCCATCTTGAACTTTTGTAGAACTCTTTTCTTCTTTGAAGTATTTTAATTATTACTTAATGAGCTATTTCCCATTCCTGGATGTTTGGGTAAATTTTCAGAGCATTTAGAAATCATATGACACTCCTTTCACTTGCAGGGAATTATCTTTTTTATTTCAGAATTCCATGATCTGTGAAATGGGTATTCAGTTACTTAAAACACTTCAAGAGATTAGTTTCATGGCCTGAATGTCTGCTCTAAACAGTTCAAAGGTAACTTTTGTTTGCTCACATTTAGCAACGATTTAAAAAAAAAAAAAGAACTTTGAATGGACTGCTTTATTAAAATAATGGGAGAACTCAGTAGAGGAAGAACTCCCAGGGAAGAGGTTAAATAATATAAATAGCTCTGCTGAGAGTGCAACAAAGTTCTCTATTGTGCTGTTGCCACAGCAGCACCAATAATTCAAAACAAGGAAGTGGAGTCTCATGTTTAATATAATACAGACTTTTCCCTAGAACTTCTGTGGTCTATGGTTTTTCAGGGATTGCATGTTTATCTACATGTGTCTAAATTTAGATACGCCTTTTATGTAACATGGTAAAAGAGAAGAAGTTAAAATTCTATAAGATGCAGTTATCTCTTAAGCATTTTTTTGTTTGTTTTAAATTGACTTTAAACCGTCAGGAATTTTCCTGCTGAAATAAAGCCCTAGGATATTGTGGATATGTGCATATGGTCAGAGACATAATCTTTCATGCATTTCACATTCAATTTAAAAAGGTCATTTTGAAAGAGGTATGAAGAGGTGTTTGGTAATTCAAGAAAGAAAAATGATTTTTTCTATTGAACATTTAACCCCATAACAAAAGCTGCCTCTGCTATGGAAGGAGGTATTCTATTCTGAAGGTCCAAAGATGGAAACTCAACAACCTGAATGTGAATCTTTAGGAATTTTAAAGTAAATTTATGTCATTTTACAAATATTCATAGATTTGAAAGATACTGACCTTCAGTTTCAGGCATGTATAAAATTTAATATCCTATACAATACAGTACAACTAAACTTAGCTTTGTGGAAAAAAAAGGAGAAATTTCAATGCACAAAACAGGTTATTTATAAATGAATGTTTGAATTTTGCAAACTATTTTTTATTAAACATACTTGACACGACATAGTATGGATAGAAGCTTCCTTTAAACTTTAAAACTTTTTTGTCCCTATGTTAGCTGCTTTCTCTTGCTGCCTGCCTACTTGACTTTCATACTACCCATTTTATCTTTGTTCCTACTGAAAACTAAATGGGTAGGCAATTCTGATTGTTATAGGATAAGAATAAATGAGATGATTAGGGAAATTTTCATGTTTTGAACTTTTTTACCCAGTGACTCCATGATGAAGGTGATGCAAAAAATTGGTCAAATGTATATCCAGTATATGAGTGTCTACATTTTTTCCATTTAAAAAAGGTAAAAGTTGCCTAGAGACTAGTTTTCTAAAAGGTTTAACTCACGTATTATGTATAAATTGGCCAAATATTATTTTACATAAAATTTTATTAAGGAATTATGACTCTATTTTTCACTTATCTCCTCTGTATAGTGTTTAAAAGGGGACTAAGAATGTTGAAAGGGGAATTCTCAGAGGTTTAAGAAGATAATTTTGCATTACCATAAAAATGACTGACAGTTAAAAAGAAAATAAAAAGAAAATGAAAACACATTTATTCAGCAAATGTTTGTTAAGGAACTACCTCTGTCAGATATGTTTCTAGGCACTGGAGATAAAGATTTGAAAAAGACCGGATAGCCTCATGAAACTTACATGTAATAAATATTTAAATAGGGGATTGGGATAATACTATAATCTATTGAAATTTTCCAATATTGTTATGACTCCTTCCATTCGTTCATTCATTCAGGCAATATTTGCTTATGAGCACATCAAAATTTTTATTATGTACCCTAATCTGTCTTTCTTCATCCAATGTTATGTTTTCCAATTTCTCAAAAGAAATAAAATTTTAAAAATTAAATGTACTTCACGTGTCATTTGACAACAGAGTTAGAATTGTCCATGTTAGACCTTTGTTTTATTTTGCTATTTCTATCCCAACCTTGGTACTTTACTTTTGGGAAGGTGTGTGTGAGATTCAAGAACAGAGCTTTGTCTGAGTCCAATACAGGATCAGGCAAAATTATATTGGTGTCCTGGAGCACAATAAACTTTCTATATGATGGCCATGTTTTATATGGTATTAGTGAGCAACATAACTGACTTGTATTAATAGATTTTTCTCAAGAGGAAGAAAATATTGCATAGGCTTTGTGGCTAGTCTTACTGTTCAGAATTAGTATGCTTTATGTAGCACACTTTTTTTATAGGTACTCTATGAGAGGGGCTGACAAAGGCTTCCATGACTTGCAGTCTTCACATGATGAAAATTGAGGACCTGGTAAAGGATTTCAGGAAACCACTTACTTAATTGACTCTCTCTTTCAAGGAAAATGTATTTCAAAGTATGATAACCTAAGATTTGACTCCAAAGCTTTAGTGTAGATGAGAAATCCTTCTGGCTGAACTGTATGGCTAATGCTCAATTACCTTAGCTTCTATTAAACCATATTCTAAACACTTTTCTTTGTAACCGTCACCTTGTGCAGAAGTCTGTATTTTTAGCCTTTAAGCAGAGCTCAAGCACTGTATTTAGACATCTGACTTGAAGACTAAAATTTGCTCAGTGAGCAGAACAAATGCTCAGAAAATAACATTTCAAGGTTAGAGTTAGTGTCCTGAATAAAATTCCTTTTCTTCTTTTTCTCCCTATTGAATATAACATAAATAATGTACCCTGACGGGCTTTCAAGATTAAAAAGTCAGAGAATAACAGTGAACTTGGAGAGGGAAGAGGGAGTAATTAAAAAATGAAGGAGCTTCTGTTGAACAATTGTTTGCCTGAAACTAAGTACACGTTTTATTCCTGATTGAATAGGATTATGGATCTTAAAAGGCTTTTAAAAACTATATAGTAAAGCTTTTAGAGAAAGGGCCAAAATGAGCCTACAGTCACCTTAAAAAATATTGAAAGAACACACACACACACACACACACACACACACACACACACACAGTCATAATACCCCTCTCAGAATGGAGAGAAGACTGTTTAAATATTGTTAATGATTAGTTGTAGTAATTGTAGTTACCAAGTTTTGACCATTTGTAATGTGCTAGTCATTGTATGAAGGCCCTTTGTATAATTAACCTTATTTAATGTTCATAGTAATTCCACGAAATGGGCATTGCACAAGAGATCGCAAGGTCCCAGGACCCTTTCCAGAAAACGAAGTCACATACTTGCACTGAAGGAAAGTGATTATCACCTGCTGTAAAGTTCTTTCAGAATCCAGTTTACTTGGATTGTGTGTGACTTGGTCGGGAATGTGTCCCTTTGTACCCCAGGAGGCACGAGGATGTTGTAACTGCATCTCACAATGAGGCCATAACTAAATGGACCTGGACACTCCCTGGCAGAGGGTGTACTCTTCACTTAGCCCAGTCTCAACGTGCACAGCACCCAGTAGAGCCGAAGACTATTTGAATGCTCAAAGATTCTCATTCTTGGAACAAGGGCTGAAAGAAATACTGGAATTTCTGGATAATTTGTAAGCACTGTGTTTAGAAAGGAATAAGCAACAAGTGAAACCCTTTGACTCTGTTCGGATCCTTGATGCCCTAATGCTTCAAGTACACAAGATGACATTCCATAGTAGGGCACAAGAATAATGTAAGAAGAGAGAAAGGAAATCCAAGTTATCTGAGTTATTTTTAAACTTGGTGGATTACCAAGTTTATGTGGAATAACAGTGGGCTGACTATGATATGGTGAACTGCTTGTCAATTCCGCTTTGCAGAGTGGGTTGTCAGTACATGTGGCCCAAATGGTATCTGCATTCTTCATTTAAAATTCTAGAGGTTCGCATTGCGTTTATATGTCAAGCATGTTGTGTTGCTCTGAAACAGAGATCTTTAAATAATAAGCTATAATTCCATGTAGTCACTGAGTCATGGACTTTTTTTCAGAACTCTTGGAAGATATCACCATTGTTTATGGATGGGAACATTCAGCCTGGGGAAATGAAATGATTGCTCAAAGAGAAACAGTGGTAAAATAATAGAATCGGCCATGTAATACTTTGGGTTTTAGAAAAGTATGAAAAACAAACAAATCAAAACAACCACCTCCCTCAATTTCAGTGTTTGTGGAGTATCCTACCCACCACTTTACCCCTGGCAAAATGACAGGGTAGAAAAAACATTATTATAGGAATCAGAAATATGTCTGTTCAGACCCTGCCTCCGTATCTCTAACTATACAACTTGGATAACCTAACCGTCATTTTCGTATGTGCTACTATGATTTTATATATGTGCATAGAAAGAAGTCTGGGAAATGCCACTTTAACAATGACTATTTTTATAAGGCAATTTTTACTTTTGTGGTCATATTTTTTTGTATTATTTGATTTTATGATCATATATTATTTGTTTAATAATTAAAACTTCCCCTTTAAAGTCAATCAAATAATTATGAATTTTATTTAGCATTTACAAATAATATGTAAGATGCTAATTTAAGTTCATGCACACACACATACACACACACACATTTTTTTCATGAAACAGGTATATGACGGCTACAGGAAACATGAAACTCTGGAACCACTTTTATTTCATATGTTCAGATTATGTGTTGTGACTTTTGGTTCAGAAAACACGACCTCAGTTATGCATTCAATTGCATGCTTTTTTTCCAATTTTCTATTAGCTCTTCTTTCATATTTTGCCATAGTAATCTCATTTATTTCTTAATCTCATTTATTTCATGATCCTCAAGGATTTATCCTTCAAGTTGTCTGTAATTTTAAGACTACCACAGGTGAACCATCTGGATTCGAAAAGAAACCTCTTTGTGCTAGACATTGGTTTTGTAGTCAGAATTATCTGTACTCAGTTCTAGTTCTCCATTTGCCAAATATGGGCTCTTGGTCAGTTTACCCAGTCTTTGGGTAAATTAGTCTCCCCATCTGTAAAATAGATGTAAGGAAACTTAACCCTCAGGATTTTTGTGATAATTAAATGAGTTAAAATTTTCAAGTGTCTCGTGTTATGACGAGTATAGACAAAGATAAATTTCTTTCTCCTTTACTTGATTTAAATCTAACTCTCACTGTAACTCTCATTCCATGTAAAAATTTGCTTATTCATTTTGCAATAAATCTGTGTTTAAGCGTATACTGGTTCCCTCATAACCATGGTTTTACTTTCTACAGTTTCAGTTACATGCAATCAACCATGGTTCAAAACTATTCAATGGAAAATATCCAGAAATAAACAATTAATAATTTTTATATCGCACCTCATTTTAAGTATCATGATGAAATCTCATGTCTTCATGGTGTGTCTTGCCTGGGGTGTGTCTTCCCTTTCTATATTGTATTCACGCTGTGTATGTTAGTTACTGGGTAGCCATCTTGGTTGTCAGATCGACTGTCAGGTATTGCAGTGTTTGTGTTCAAGTAACCCTTATTTCACTTATTAATGGTCCCAAAGTACAAGAGTGGCGATGCTGGCAATTAGGATATGCCAAAGAGAAGCCATAAAGTGCTTCCTTTAAGCGAAAAGGTGGAAGTTCTTGACGTAACAAAGCACTTTATCATTTCACCTCAACATAAGTAGGGTGAGTACAGTACACTAAGATATTTTAAGAGACCAGATTCAGATAGTTTTTAATTACAGTATATTTTTGTAATTGTTCTATTTTATTACTAGTTATTGTTAATCTCTTACTGTGACTAGTTTATAAATTAAACTTCATCGTAGGTATGTATGCATAGAAAAAACCATAGTATATATAGGGCTTGGTTCTATCCATGCTTTCAGGCATCCACTGGGGTCTTGGGACGAATCCCCTGGGGATTAGGAGGGTGGGGCCTAATGTAGTTGAATCTCTTTATGGAATAACTAAGGTGACCAGCTGACAAGCTTTACTACATTAATGTGAGGTGGGTTTCACCCGAAATCACCTATGTTGCCAGGCTGCCTTCACTTTATCAAGGAGTAAAATAAAAAATCAACAAGCCAAAGTTGAAATAAAATAAAATTCCTGAAGCCAAAAAACCAAGTAAAGGGCACTGTGATATGTGAGTAGATTCTGGCACTGATGAAAAGTGCTGCAGAAATTTTTGATGTCTTCAGATTTATGAAGTATTTTTTTTCCTGATGTTCAAAGTCAAAAAGAAAAGATAAAGAGAAGACTATAAAATTTATCTATAATCATACCATTCAAAGGTAACCACTTTTCACATTCTGGGCTTTTCTTTCAGTCTGTTTTTTATTGAATACAGCAGGTCCTCAAATAACGTCATTTTGTGTAAAGTTGTTTTGTTCTAACTTTGATGAGAAAAAAAATCAATTCCCAGACGAGGTCACCGTCTGTTTGCAGTTTGCGTGTTCTCCCCATGTCTGCGTGGGTTTTCTGCAGGGATTCCGATTTCCTCCCACATCCCAAAGCTGTACACATGATGTGAATTTGTGTGTCTCCATTGTTCCCGTCTGAGTGAGTGTGAGTGCGCACTGAGATGGAAGGGCATCCTGTCCAGGGTGGGTCCCACCTTGCACCCTGAGCTGCTGGGAGATAATTTGTGACCAGAAATATTCAGTATGGAGTTAACACATGATTATATCAATTAGCCTATGGTAAAATTGGCTTAACTTCGAAGTTTCCAAGAACCTATCGATGATGTTACATGAGGACTTACTGTACGTGGATAGACTTTATGTATGAGGTGTGAAAGTATGAGTGGTGAGTGAAGTGTGTTTGTGTTCCAAGACGTGGATAATAATACATACATGATTTTGTATCTTTTCACCTTTTAACACTGAAAGGTAATGTTACTATATTTTTAATGCCATTAAATATTTTCAATATCATGATTTGTAGAAGCTATAATTCATCGAAAGTATATCATAATGTCTTCTATTATTCCCCTTATATAGGGTATATAGACAATGTGTAGGTGTTCAACAATATTTTAACATGACAGTGTGATGGACGTTCATTTATGTAAATCACCATCCACATCCCTTTAATTTTTTTCTTTAGAAATGATCCCTAGAAATAAAGTCACTTTCAAAGAGTGTGAACTGTTTAAAAAATTCTTGATGCACTGTGACAATTTTTTTCTCCAGGAAAGGTATACCAATT
Source organism: Rhinolophus sinicus (assembly GCF_036562045.2). Lineage (NCBI taxonomy): Eukaryota > Metazoa > Chordata > Mammalia > Chiroptera > Rhinolophidae > Rhinolophus > Rhinolophus sinicus. The sequence continues at coordinate 96,305,662 of NC_133758.1, forward strand.
TATACTCCTGTCAGTAGTATATGAGAGTGCTTGTATATCATATGTTTGTCATCATCATATATTAGCATCAATTAGTAGTAAAAATGTTAATCTTTCATAATTTGCATTTATTTGATTAATAGTGAATGGAATAGTGTTTTGTTTGCTGAAGAATACACACAACACACACACACACACACACACACACACACGTGTGCACGCACACACAGCCAGAATGGTCTCCCTTTTTTTTTAGCAAGTACTTGACACGCTGTATTCCAATAGCAGTTTTTAAAAATTTATTTGACTATATGTCAGTAAGCAAGATCTTGGTTAAAAATAATCACCTTAGCAGCAAGTTTAATGAAATGCTTAAAGCATTGTAAAGGCTACATTTGGGATGCTTTCTTTAGAAAGATGCTTATGAGATTTTCAAATCTCCTCTTATGCTGGGCCATTGGTAATTTTGTTGTTTACCTTGGGTTCCCCAACAATGTCAAACTGGCAACTTTCAAACCTGCAAACATTTGCTTTTGTCATCAAAATTGAAAAATATAACTGAAAAGGAAGATTTGGTTCACAAACTGTATAATCTTCTGATTCTGCAGAATTGAAATGAACAAACTTGAAAACATGTAAGGACCTAAGCTCTAGTCAGTGTGTAGTTTAAGATCGGAGAGAGTGAATTTCCTTTCAAAGTAAGCACTCACCGGACTGTACACTCTAATAAGAAAAGGTAACAGCTCCAAAAGTTACATCATTGTTGCCACACTAATTACTAGGATTCTAACAGTTCCTTTCTACATAGTTTCTTGGTGCATCTTTATAAACTCCAAAAAAATCACTAGTAATTGCAGGATTTTCAGTGTGTATACATGTGTATTTTAAATGGTCGTATTATGTATGATTTTTGAAGATGTTAGCTTGTTTTTCCAGGATGTCATATTTGCTGCCTAGGAGGATCAGCTTTGAAACATTTCTAATTAAATATTTCTAATTTGGGTGGAAATAAGTTTTTATAGGAGTAAAATGGTGTTCAAGTCTTCAGCAGATTGAAGGATAAAACTGGATTATAAGAAGGGATGTTTTAGAAAGTATTTCTCAAATCTTAGAGGAAGTTCATGAAATAATTTTATGTAATTTATTTGTTTCTCAGTCAGTCTGGTTGTGTAGGACACAGCCCCCTGGCCCATGCTGGTATTATGGGCCCTGCGCTACCCCCCGGCTGAGGCGGTCGGTCGCTGGTCGTTGGTCAGCTGCTCACAGCAGCTCTTGCTGGCTGCTGGCCACTCATGCTGGCCACCAGCCACTCATGACAGCACATGGTAGCCCACGGTCGCCCACGGTAGCCCACTGCAGCACACAGCAACCTGCAGCAGCTCACGCCAACCTCCAGCTGCTCATGGAAGCCCAGCTCCAGGAAGAGCTGTTGTTCACAATCTTAGCTGTAGAGGGCTGCCCTGCAGCTCCCTGGCCCATGTGGGAATCCAACCTGCGACCTCGGCATTAGGAGCACAGTGCTTCAACTACCTGAGCCACCGGGCCGGCCCCAATTTTATTGAATTTAAACAGGACTCAGCTTCTAATATTAATTTTGTAAATAGGAAGAAAGTAATTAAAGTATTAAAGCACCTTCATTATAAAGGTTAACTTTATTATTATTTAGCTCATAGAGAAAGTTATTTTTTTTTTACCTCTTTTAAAGTGCTAGGTCTTTTTTAATTGACACACAATTATATGAGTGCTTTCTATGTCATGCATTTACTCTTAGACCCTGCCTGTGTGGGCTCTGACTAATAATGGGAATAAAATAATGACATATATATCTGGAACACAAGGTAATAAACCCAGTTACTTAAACACATCTGTATTCTGATTTGCAGACAGCTTAATTTTCATTTCTGGTCTTTAGCCAGTACTTGACATGGAACAGAATTGAGTTTTTGAGAGGCATTTCATTTGTTTGTCCATTTTAACCATGGTTCTTTCTGAATATGTTCAAAGAGCTTTTCATAGCTCCAACCTCTAATTTTCAAAAACTAAATATACTTCCTGTTGCTCATTTCTTACCATAAAACTTTGTGTTCATTTTAGGAAAATTAGAAAATACTAAAGAGTAAAGTGGGAGGAAATATATATATGTATACACACACACATCCATTCTGAATTCCTGTTCACATGTTGACAGATACTCCAGAGTCTATTCTATGTGATTCATGTATAATTATTTTTACAAAATGGGGTCAAAGGGCTTGGTCATCTGCGTTACAGTGAATATCGTATTTTTGACATTACGTATTTTATAAATGTCGTTACAACATTTATATTTTATTATTAATTTATATATATATATATACACATATATATGTATATATATGTGTGTGTGTATATATATATATATATATATATATACATATATATGTATATATATGTGTGTGTGTATATATATCTATATCTATATCTATATCTATATCTATATCTATATCTATATCTATATCTATATCTATATCTATATATATATGCAACTAGTAGCTAAGGCAGAGCTCATGTTAGCCTATAGACAAATTTGGTGTGGTCCAAAAAGTGTTCGCCAATCTTTTGAAAAAGGAGATCTCACATAAAAACCTAGATGGCTACTTTCTCTTGAAAGATGAGAGGCTCTGCACTGCTCCTCACATGCTTGGCCAAGGTCAGCAGGAGCTGATTGTGCCTGTGGCCTTTGCTGAGTCAGTGCTCTGCATTCATTGCAACCCCCCCAACCCCGCCAAGTCTCCCTCCCTCCTTCATGTTCCTGCTTGAATCCTGAAGCCAGCTCAGTTTGCAAGGACAGAGGTTTGTCTGGGGTAATGGTGTTCCACAAGGCTCTTCTGATCCCTAAGGCAAGGACTGGAAGTTTGTGGGAATGTTACGTGGATGCTACAATGCTTGGAGGGTGCTACTGGTATTTAGTGGACCTGTCTCCCGGACGTGACGGGTTTCATAATGTGAGAGACAGCACTGCACCTGGAGGAATGTTTCTGGTGTCCTGCGTTTTCATATATCCCTTTGGATAGTCATTTGGGTAAAACACCTGTTTATTATCTTTGGAGCCCAGAAACAAAATCTGTCGCACATATAAAGACTGCTTTTACTCAGTTTTAGTGTACACTGAATTTTCTAGGACTACCCTATAATTTCATGTTTTATTATTAGAAGCTTTCCTGTGAATTGTTCACCATTTGAAAAACCATGTCACTGACAACAACATAGTTCATGGTACCTGAACAACCAACACGCACAGCTCTATCCGTGTGCATTTGTAGCTGCCTTGTTCAATATAGAAAAAAGGAAAGTTGAGACTCCTTTAGAATAGTTTATGAATAGGGAATAATTTTCAGTTCCTGTGAGATAATATTAATCATTCTTCATGTTTTCTTCCATAATCTGTGGTTTGCTGTCGCAAACTGGACTTCTGGACTTCACTTCATCTTATTTTCCTTCTATTTTATCATGTGCCTGTAAGTTATTTATTGTTTCTTATTTCAATGCTAGATTTTATTCTAATGTTCATTCAACCCACACGTCTTTCACTTTCCTACCCTTCTTGTAAGGACTGGCTTCGTATTACTTCTCTTCAATCCCTATTTACTCATTGGTAGTGAGGCAAGCATGGGAGGAATTATTGAATGTGTAACTTTATTGATTTTTTTAGAAATATTCTATAGAGGTTGGCCTTAGAATCTAGGAGTTTCATTTTAGGTTAGCAAAAGACGCAATGTGAAATACTTGTATGAAAAGTGAGGGGCTTTGTGCTTGATAAGCTTGATATTCTAGGTGAGCATCAAGGTCGTATGTAAGTCCTAACGAGGCTTACTGTCTTCTACAAAGACACATTCCATAGACATACTTTATGGCTACACTTAGACTTTGTGAAGGCATATGCTGTAGGACTTTAGAGAGAGGCAAGTCAGCATGTTTGAATGGGGGAGGAAGGCTCCTGGAAGAGGCTGTGGATGTGTCACTGAACGCAGAAGCTTGGGGAGGTTGCATAGTTTTAGAGAAGCAGAGAGTGCGGGTGGTTCTCTCCCTTTCTTTTTCATTTTTCCTTCCCTCTTTCTGCTCTGGAACTCTCCATCCTTTCCTCTTCCTTCCTTGATCATACAGAAGCTGTAGATGTGATTGAGGGAATAAAGCAACTTGGTTGTGGGTATGAAGTGTTGATCTTAGGTATTTGCTCTCACCTTAAATTCAGAGAAATTCAATGATGTGACCTTGAGGCTGTAGAACTATGCAGTTGTTGCTCGTCCAGGGACATTGTAGATGGGATCTCAGAATTAGCATCACTTGTGTTTCACTTCAGTATACTACATTTTCTTAGCTCTAATCAGAAAACAAACTTACGGAGATGGAAAATAAATTCAGTAGTTCTCCGAAGTTTTTCCTTTCCTTATTTTATTAGGTAAGTAATATTGAGTGGGGGTGAGGGGAGCAATGCTAAAAGGGGTAGAGTGACAGTAATGAATTGCAAGTTTCCTTAGCCTACTTCAGCTTATCAAATTTAACAATTTTTACAACACCATGACCATATGTGACTATATAAAAACTGCTCTGAAGGGACACTGTCTCAACCAATCAGAGGCAAGGGTCAGTGAGCTTTCACTGATGATTTGATTTTCAGACATCCTTTTTCCTAGTGCCATAATCTTTAGTTATGGTGGGACGTAACACTTCAAAGTAAATACTCTATATCCAATCAAATGCCACCCATTTAAGTAGCTCAGAAAATTGTATGATGTAGGGTTCTGGGGTAACAGTGTTTTGTATGTTGCAATTTTTTGCAGTTGTATCAACATATCTAAAGTATTTAATTTCATTAAAATCTGTTTGGGGCTCTGTGTTTTCCTCTCATTTATTGCAGATCTTTATACCTAGACAACAGTACATAGCTTCTTCAGAGGACATTTCTTTTTCCCTCAGCCGGAGGCACACATCTTCTGCTTTGTCCTGTGTTTTAATTGCTAAACTACAGAGGAAGAGAATCGTCTGAGCCAGGGCTTCAAGTTGTGGAAGTTTCTATATCTGGTAAATTGGCTCCATTCCAGGGCAGAATAACTTATCAACAAATGAAACACCAGCTACTTCCCACACATCCTCTGATTGCATTAAAAAAATCACTCGCCTTCCCACCCAGCTGACTGAGTTTGCTTAGAGTATGCAGCTGACAGACACTTTCTCTCTCGTCCTCCTCATTTTGTTGAATCGCTGGTTTCTGTAGTCTATTAGGTTTCTTATTAATAGTAATAAAATGTTCATTCAGTAACTGTCTCATGCCTGTGAACTAGATATTGTCACTCCCTTTCCCCTCAAGTTATGCTCTTTTTATAAAGTTATGCTGTAGCAGGAAAGTGAACTGGAAAACTGATTTTGTATCTGTAGCATCAGGTACTATTTAACCAGAGGGAGGGACTGATAAAATTAGCAAGTTGACTAACCACTTCCCTTCCTTGTGGCTCTTTAATATTATAACGGATACAGTAAAGTTCAGAAGGACTGAGCTAGTTTTCGAAACCACAGCACACTTTGGCAAAGAGGGAATGCACAACAGAACGGGTAAGTTTCTTTCTTTTGATTTTTTAAAGAGAACTGTAAAAAGGATATGGGGGTGGAAATTTTAAAGTTTGGCTATGCAAATAGTCTCTAGTAATCTGTAGGCTGTGGAAAGATAAACCTGTTATGAGGAGGGAAGCAAAAAGGTTTTCCAATCTGCAGCAGTGGCTCCAACAACAACAAACACATTCAAGGGAGAAAAAAAGATTCAGCTCTGGGAATGTCTTCATTGTTCCAGACAGACAAGACTAAGATATTCTGGGGGGAGGATTCTTGTGTTAGGAAAACTTTTGATAAATAGGTTTCTACACTCTTCGGTTTTGAAATGCAGACTGTGGCATGGTCAGCAGAGACACTGACTGACTGAGCCAGAATGTTCCTCTGAATCCTGAAACAGCTAAAGATCTTCAGTTATCTTCTTTGCGCTTGAAAGTTTTATCGCTTGTAACTTTTTCTTATGGAAAATCTCAAACACAAACCAGAGAAGCGTGAACAGTGTATAGACCCCCATGCACCTGTCACACAGCTTCCAGCTCAGGGCTTGTGTTATTCAACCACCACCTCCACGGTGCGCTCCCTCTCTTTAGGTTTAGTTGACTCACAATATCGGAAATGTGCCCCTTGTGAACATTACCTGAAAGAGACCTAGAATCTCCTGAAGACTTGCACCAGTTCAGTAATGCAAGGTGTAGAGAAATATTATTACAGAAAATTCAATTAGGAGTCCGAGAAAGCAAGACCAAGTTTCCAACGGTTGTTTTCACAGTGGGAGTAGAGGATCGTAGTTAAGATCAGGGACTCTGGAGACAGACCATTTGGGGTCAGATTTTGATTCCATTGCAATCCAGTGTCCATGTGGAAGTTTCCTAACCTTTCTATGCCTTGGCGTTCTCACTTGAAAAATGAAAATAATAATAATATGTGTCTTTCAACGAGAGGAGACAGTGAGACAGTGCCTGTAAAGACTTCACAAATTGCCAAGAACAGAGAGTGCTCATTGTAAATGAGCCCCAGAACCGTGTGCTGAAATTGTTAGAGTGATAGTGGAGATGTGATGTGTTTAAACAGAAAGCCAAACACATGTTTGAGCACACTTTTGTTTTCTGACCATGATTTTCTTCCTGATGACTTATGTGGTGATGTGAGGCTAGGAAGAGTCTCCATTGAGATCTCTTACTTCCTCCTGGGTCCCTGGAAACTCCCTGCTTCTGCTCTTCCCCACCAGTTCTGAGTTAACTCTCCCCGAAAACAAATAGTGTCACAGTTTGTCTGTCCACCCTATCACTGTCCACATAGAAATGTGGCTAAGCTCACAGAGCAAGGAGTTGATCTGAGGTACCAGTCATGGGCTCCTCTGATCCCTGTGAAGGGGTGTGTGGTAGCTGGGTGTAGGCACATCTGCTGGGCCTGGGAGGCAGCTGTACGTCTGAGACCTTGTCCTGTCCTCTCAGACACGTAGGTCTCCATGCTGGCCTCCACCTTCCCGGGTCACAATCGGCCCTGCTATTGTTTTTCATTAGTAATGAAGACAGTGAAATTCTGAAGACGGTAAGTGGGGAGGTGAGGACCTTCCCTAGTTTGTTAGTTCTCTGTCTTACTAAGAAAATCCTAATGGCTGCTTTTTATTGAGCATTTACTATGTGCCTGGCACAGCACTGGGTGATGTTCTCATTTAATCATCCTGATATCATCCTAATATCGCTATGTGATGCCTGCTGTTTTATAGATAGGGAAACTGGGGCACGGGGAGATTAAGCCACTTATTTTGATTACCCAGCTAATAAGAGACAGCTAGGATTTTGTCCCAGGTCGGTTTAACTTAACCATTTCTTGGAGCATTTGTCCATAAGAAATCAGTTTATTCACACATATGCAATCAAAATGCATCCATGATTTTGCTCTTAGCCTTCCTAAAGGTGAAAGCCATCAATATTCCTTTAAAGCAAGCTGAATGGAAAAGCTTTAGCCTAGCACTAGTTTTCCCACAGTGCATTTTCATAATACCTAATTATAAGCTGGAAATTTGTCATAAATCTTGACAAATACAGACACTGGGGAGGCCAAGGGTAAAGTTACCACTGTAATGAAGTAAATATTGAACTGAGTGAAAAAAAATAATTGCTATTTTTGTAAATTAACTCTACCTCAGTGGTAGACTTTGTTTTTAAGGCCATTTGTCTCTCTCGAGTTTTTGTAAACGATGGGTGAAATTCATCTAAGTCAATTTTCAAGAACATGCAGTGCTGTTGTAAAACAAACGATAAACACTGATGCACTGCAGAAATAAAAATTGGCTGAATCTTCTGGGAGGTGCTGAAAAGAACTGGGGCATGCACAGTCAGACGTTTTAGAAACCTGGAATTGACTTTCAGTGCTTTTTCTTTCAGATTACTGGTACAACTGTAAAAATAGAACCAAATGTGTGAATGGAGGGAGAGGTTAACTTCACAACTTTGGAGAATTTTTTTTCCCCTCCAGTGGAGTAATGGTTCTTTAAAAAAAATTTTTTCCTTCACTAAAAGGGACACTCTCTAGAATATCCAGCTAAAAATGAAAACATCAGATATAAAATGATTGACTTTTCTTATCAGGCAATCTGATACAATCAGCAATCTTTATCTTTCCTTCATTGGCTACAGTACTTTTGTCGTCTTGATAAGATCAGCCAAGTTTACTTACAAAAACATTGGAAGAGATTTGAAATACTGCTATCTTTTTGCAGAGACGGGAGAAGATAAATGGAGTTGAGGCTGTGTGTGTGGGGGGGGTTGAGGGGGGGCTGTGGAGGAGCCGAGTACAATGGGAAGGATCATTATGATAAAGCATCCTTGGATCCCTAATTCTTTGAGAAAGCAAAGAGGCTATTTAGTACTGGCAACTGCAAACCATTTTTTCCAGAATTATTCCACCACTTCTAGTTTGTTTTGCTTTTGTCTTTATCTCATAAGAACACGTCATTCACAACTTGTAACACAGGATTAACGTTGGAAATTTCCACATCCATTTATGGTTAGAGACAGGTTCTGAAGTGCCATTTATCTTGTCAGGGTCCCCTTCTTTGTGCACTAATGTCATTTCTGATGGGCTTGGTTACCACTGAATGACTAAATCCCAATGCCCTCATGCTCCCAAATCCACCTTTTCTGTCCTAATTTTTAACATTTGTCATGGCTTTAATGTCACTGCTGTTTGGGGATTAAATGTTTTGTTGAAAGTCTTGAGTAAATAAAACATTGTTTTTCCGTGAGATGAATTCTCTTTTTCTTTCAACCATTTCATCACAGTTTTTTATTATCACCTGCCCTGAATCACCAGAGGTCAACAATCACACTCTTACCCTCAGAACACATACAGAAAGCTGTATGAAGTGAGTGAACTTGTAGTTGATAAAATTACTGCGTTCTATCTATCCTATTCTGTCTTCACTGGACTAACTACATTGGGAAAGGTGGTGTGTGTGAATAAGAGCCCAAACTCGAAGATTATACAGCCATGATTCAAATCATATTACTCTGAGATTTGAGGTATTTTATTAACCTTCCTAAGCCTTTATTTCTTTACCTGTAAAATGATCCTGAGCTCATAGTGGCATACTATGAATTATGGGATATGAGGAAGCATGCTAAATATTTACATAGCATGTTATACATACATTGGGGGATCAGGAAAAGTCTCTCTCAAGAGAAGTTCACTTGAAGGTGAGCCTGAATGACACAGAAAAATCCTTCTAGTCACAGGAACCTGCATGTGCCAAAGTGATTAAGAGTTTGGCTTCTCTGAGAAGGGGACTAAAGGCCAGTGTGGCCAAAAGATGGAAAAAGCAGGGAGTTGCTTGGAAGTCTCAGCAGCAGAGCCCAGGTTGTGCAGAGCCCAGCAGGTCATGGGAGGGAAGCTGCATATTGTCCTAAGTACAATCAGAAGTGACTGAAAGTTGACACAGGAAGTGGCATGATCTGAATGCTATTTTAGAATTAGTTGCAGAGTGGAGACTAGATTCTCAAGGAGCAAGAATAGACATATAGAAATAGATTAGAAAACTCTTACAGTGGCCTAGTTCAGAAATGATGGTAGCATGAGCTAAGTAGTGCCAGCGGGGATGCAGGCAGTGGACGGAGCTGATGGATCTTGTATAATCAATAGACTCGGGAAAGAATTGGATCTGAAAGTGAGAGTGATGAAGGTGTCGATTATGATCCTATGACATGAGCAGCTGGGTCTGGGGCGATGTCATACATGAAGATGGGGACAATTGGAAGAGGAGCAGGCTTAGCCATCTCAATTGGAATGCTTTTGAAAAATTCAAGAGAATACATCAAATAGGCAATGGATGGCATTTAGATGGTATGTGAAGCCATGTAATTAAATGTGATTACCTGGGTAGATGGTATGAAGTGATAAAAGCCGAAGGCCCAGTACTTCACCATGGGAAAGTCCAAAATTTAGAAGTCAGGTACAGGACAGGTAGTCAGTAAAAAGGAGGTAGATAAGTAATGGCCAGAAAATAGGGAAAACCAGAAAACACAATGTTCAGGAGAAAGGAGTGATTACCTATATCCAATACTAATTAAAGAGCTTATAAATTATCTAAAAACATCATGGTATTTGGTAACATGGAACTCATTGGTATACAATAAATAGGCAGAAAATTTAATTTCTTTAAAATATTATGCATGTTGACATATTGACTAATCAATCTTACTATTGACTAATTGAATAAATACACGAAAACTAATTCTATTTAAGAGTCATGTTAGTTTCCTAAGGGAGTATACTTATAAATTTCCTTGTTTTATTTTCATTTAACTGTATAATATTCAAGGAAATAATGATAAACTATTTATGCTGGTCTAAAATTTGTTTCTACTATAGTGTAAACTGTTTGAAATCAGCATCTTCTTCATATTTCTATTCCCAATGGCAAGGTCCCTGGGTACTGCTGAGGGCACCTCTTGGGGGTGCCATTCCCATAAACCAATGATTGTCAACTGGGGGCATTTTCATCCTCTAGAGGACATTTGGCGATGTTTGGAAATATTTTTGAATGTCATAACTGGGGGCAAGGTAGTCTACTGGCCTCTAGTGAGAAGGGGACAGGGATGCTGCTAAATAGTCTACAATGCACAAGACAATTTCACACAACACAGAAACAGAATTATTCGACCTAAAATGTCAATAGTGCTAATCTAGACTATGACACAGACGTGCTCAGTACCCACCATGAAGTATTGGCCGTAGGAGTTATTCACTAGAGTTTGTCTTCAAGAGAGTCAGCATCTCTACCAGTAAGTTTCTGTACTAAGTCGTCTTTGACTTTTGTTTCCATCTTGGGACTTGGTAGAAAGAAGTGAATAAATAAAAGAAAAGGGCATTTCTATAAACTGCCTCTGCAGCATTAATTGTCCACAGAATTCATCTAGACCATTGGAAACAGAGGCAGTGCTCCACCCAATGGATGGTAGACTTTTTACAGCAGAGCTGGAACCTTTAAGTAGAGTTAGTTCCTGTGCTCAAGTATATATCAGGGAAGTTTAATATTAGAAATAATTTAAAAAATTATTGGGCTGAATTTAAAAACCCTCCAAGGACCTAACTCTTTCTTTAAAGATAAACATTTTTATTTTCATTTTATTATAAAATAGTTCATATATCTAAAGTTTTGAGTGTGTGTGAATGAATATAGTAAACTCCTAAGTACTCATGACCAACTTACAAATTGAATTAACCATTACCAGTGAAGTCTCCTGGGTGACTCTCTGCCCTCACCCCCACCAAGGGTACACACAATTCTGAACTTTTGTTTATTGTTTATTTATTTAGTGTTAAAGTTTTACTGCATATGTATGTATATGTAAACAAGGTATGAAATTGGAGTTTCAAAATTATCTATGTCTATGAAATTAGACCATTATCTTACACCATACACAAAAATCAACTCAAATTGCATTCAAGACTTAAACATAATACCTGAAACTATAAAATTCCTAGGAAAAAACATAGGGGAAAACTTCATAACGTAAATGTTGGCAGTGACTCTTGGATACAACATCAAAGGCACAGGCAACTAAGGAAAAATAGACAAGTGGGACAACATCAGACTAAACAGCTTCTGCACAGCATAGGAAATAATCAACAGAGTGAAAAGGCGGCCTACGGAATGGGAGAAATATTTGAAAATCGTGTATCTGATAAGGAGCTGATATCCAAAATATATAAGGAACTCCTACAACTCAATAGCAAAATAAAATAATAAACGCTACTACTAATAAAAATAACCCAGTTAAAATGGGCAAAGGACTTGAATAGATATTTCTCCAAAAAAGATGTACAAATGGCTAACAGGTATATGAAAAGGTGCTCAGTGTTGCTCATCATCAGGGAACTATAAATCAGAACCACAATGATATTTCATCTCATACTTGTTAGATGGCTATTTAAAAAAAAAAAAAAAAGAACAACAGAAAATAACTATTGGCATGTAAAAAACTGGGACCCTTATAAAAAAATCATGTGGTATGCATAAATGTAATGGAATATTATTTAGCCATAAAAAGAAGGAAATCCTGTCATATGCTATAACAAGAGTTAAACCGTGAATAGATTGTACCAAGTGTAAAGCTTTACAATGTGCATCATTGTAATAGATTCACATTAAAAACTAGGTTGGATTCTTGTGACAGTGCATATGATATGGTTCGATTTGGAGTTTTTATATGACTTGGAACAAGTTTTTAGTTCTAATTGGAAGGCGTATAGTTAATTATCAGAAGAATCAGATTTGGCATAAGTGCTAGGTGAAAGTGTGACATCAGCAAAGTTTGTTTCTAGGATACCATTCCCCTTTTTGTTCATTTTCTTGGTCCTCAGTTTCCTCCTCTTCAAAATAAGAAGTTGCTCTAAATAATGTGTAAAATCATTTAAAAATATTTTCTCTGCCTTTTGAGCATCTGTCCCTTTAATTTTCATGAACCCCCTTCCTACCTGTTAGGGCCTAAGCCTGAGGGATTCAGCTCTTTCCTCCCTCACATCAAATTTAAATGTTACAGCTGTACGTTCCCTTTTCTCAGAGGCCTGCTAGTTAGTAATGCTAATGTGTTCTATCTGTATTATTCACAGCAATTCACAATATGCTACTACTGGCCTAATGTATTCACTCCCAGATGGCATCTTCACTGGGGGCTTCATTGCCTGTACCTAAAATAGTGCTCAATGGTGGACTCTTCAGGTAGCATGGCAGATGTAAGCCAAACAGGTCTATAGTTGTATTATTTATTTGTGTTTTTTTTTTTATTATTATTATGGTGCTTATTTATCTAACCTTTATCAGCATAACATTAGACATTTAAGGAAGACCTAAATTTTCGTACTTGAGATGATTTTCTAAAGAAATGTTTACATTTATAGTGATTAACATTCTTTTATTCAAGTTATTTTTGAATTGATTGGCTAGGTTCTTACATCAACTTTTATGTGAGCACGTTGCTACATAGGACACTCTTAGGCATATACTATAGCTGTTAGATGTTTTCAATATCCCCATAGGAAAAGTTACAAAAACAAGTAGTAAACCTACTATTTTAGATTTATCTATAAGAAAACAAAAATTTTATGAGAATCATGTACCAGAATTCTGTGGTTTTGTAATAATACCATGAATGAAAACCTAGTAGGTGGGAGAAAAAGTGTTTTATATTTACCTGTATTTTATATTAACCTCCCTGATTCAAAATGATAAGAGTTGGGTTTTAAACATTTTTGGAGCCCAATTTTTCTCAAGTTGCCAAATGAATAAAGATATTTGTATAATTAAAATTCAGTCTATTAATAAAAAAACTGAATTAAGATGACAGTGAAAGAACAGCCTCCGGTGTGTAACTGCATTGTAAAATGGTATTTAATGTTTATACCAGAGTAAGACAGTTTAAAACAAAATACTTGAAAAAGTTATTAGCACCTTGACTATACAGCTTCTAAGATTTTTTGTTTGTTTTTTGTAACACTACATAAGTTTTGAAGCCTCTTTTGCTTCGAAATTTGACCTATTTAGAAAAGTTCTGATAATTCCAATGTAATATATTCCCTCAGTTTTGTAAGCACCTTTGGGTAATGTATTGGAGAGGCAAGTAATCTCATCAAGAAGCGTAATGGACCCTATCACATTTCCAGATATGTTTTTTTCTAGTACTTCTGCTTCAAATTTAGTTTTGTGTTTAATGATACCACACTACTGGCAAGGGTACTTTTCCAGTAGTTTAACTCTCTTTGCATACAAATGGTGTTTTGAGTCTGGTTGCCATTGTAGATTTTTTTTCTTGAAATGAGGTGACATAATTTGATTTTTTCCAGTCAGGAAAAAAAAAAAAAAAGTGTTCATCTTGAGAGATTAGAAAAAGAAAGGTTGTCACTGAATAAAATGCATGGCTTGACACTATTTGAAAAATGAGTTGGTGCCAGCTTGAGAAAGCAGGGACAAACTCTGACTTGATTGAAAAGTATGATTGGCCTGGTAGTGAAGAATCTGTCATTCGGGGCTCTGCCCTGGAGAGGAAAGCAGCACCAAGGAAGGGACCCAGTTCACCTTCACCTTGGCACTTGCCCCCGCCTTGATTACAGTGAGCTGCACATTTTAGTCATAGATGTTAACATTTGAAGACTTCTCAAGAGATTCTTTTCACATGTAAGGTATTATTATTTAGACTTTTACTGACAAAGTGCTTTAGGTCTCAAGAGGTATTAAGTAACTTTCCTAGGAACTCAGATATCACTATCCTAAAATTCAGGTCTTCCTGCTCCCAGTGTTGTCTCTCTCTAGATAGACTTACTTTCCTGAGGAATGTCAAGGGTAAGATCTGATTTTAACAGGTACACGGTATCCTTTTATAAATATCATGTTTGCTTTGTCTTACCAATATCTTAATAAAGAAACACAATGAACCGAAGGACCTATTAAAAGCAGGCTGTATAAGTCATTACAAAAGTATATTTAATAATATATAAAACATTTTCTGTATACTAAATGGAAGAAAGCGGATTATAAAGCAATGTATTAATTATATGTAGAGAGTTTTTTATCAAAACAAAATGAAGAACACATTGGTTCGGTTTGCAAATATCTTCTTAAGAAAAAATAAGTAAATTAATAAATATAGATTTTAAAGTTCTTAAACTTTATACAATGACTATTTCAAGTCAACATGTTGGTTATATTAAAGCTAGGCAGAGCCTTTGCTTGTCTATGCTGTTAGAAAAGCCATTTCCAGCATGTTTTGGAAGACAAAGATGATTTCATATATGTAACTGACAAAAAGTTACTTTTAGGAGAAACACAATTATTTTAGAAATAGTCATGAAACAGCAGTTGAAAACTCTGAAATTATGATTCTAGTTAATATAACAAAGAAACGCTTACACAAATCTTCATGAACCATGCTGAGAAAAATACTGTCAAAGAATTAAGTAGAGTTAAAGAAATTAATTTGTTTCTTTAAAACTGAAGTTAAGAAATGCAAACATTTTGTCCTTTAAGGGGAAACACTTTTTTCTGCAATACAGTTTTTTTTTTTAAATAAACTGTTTATTGCTTATGCATTTTGAGGACCATAGCATACTTTAGTATGAAATTGCTTAAAAGAATTTTCCCTCAAGTTAAATGTTCAATTGGAACTTTCCAGATTCTCAATGTAAGCATCAGAATTATACTTTAAGGTGATAATATCACGAGCTATTGTCTAAGTGATTTGAAGATAAAATGTCTATATTCTCAGATGGAGGAAGTTAATTTAAGTCTGGTAGTTGAAATTACATTTTATGATAAAACATGAAGTTGTCTTTATTTATTTTAACCTTACACTGAAAAAACAATCTAGACACATACATTTTTTTTGCATGAAGTGATTTAATCCTCTATTGTATTCCAGATACTTATTTAGTTTTCATTTAATATCCCACTGAGATAGTAAAATAGCTTAATACTTCCTTTTCTATCACTATCAAAGCATTTAAATGTAGAAAGAGATAAAAACTTTGACTCCGACTGTATTTGAATATATGAATTTATGTATATAAAAATGTACACCAATAAGCATGTGCATAGAATGCATCACCATATTATCTTTATTTGTAACTCATATTACGGAGACCAAGAGATCAAGTAAATCTTCCCTCACATGAGGAGCTCCAGCCCCTTCTCTCATTTCTCCACTAGACAGTCATGTTTAGTAATGAGGGTTAATGAATGATATGATGGGAAAAGGTCTATCTTGTTACTTAGAAGTTTTCAGATGACAAGGGTCTTAACACACCTATGCTTTCCTAGTTCCTCACAACTACCACCTGATGTAATATTTGAGAAAATGGATTGTGTATAAATCTTAGTGTTTTTGTGCCTATGCATTTGACTAAGTAATTCATTTAAATGTCTGGTGACTCTGAAGTCGTATGTGTAGTTCTCCAAAATCTGAAATACTTAGATATGAAGAACAGAGGTCTGACACTCGTCAGTTGGCAGTTTCCTTAAGTGGAAATGTGTCTCTTAACTTGAAGAGCCCAAATTGCAATTCAGTAGACAATGTGCATGTGATTAATAATACTCCTCAGTCTGCTGGTTTATTTACACTCTTGGGTCAGCGTGGCTGATTTCATGCACTTAATTTCACTTGTGAGGTATGCTTATGTGCGCCGTTCTCTAATCATGGTTCCAATGGGGACTCACTTGGCTTATGGAGTTTCTCTACTTCATTTCAGTCAGAAAATACGAAAAAACTCCTGATGCTGATGTTAAGTGTGTGATGTATTCTTCTTTTGGTTAAGTCTTTGCTGACTTATGTGGTGCATTTGGATCTGGTGGTCAGGACATCATGGACCGGGCATTGGTCTTGAACCCAAGGTGATCTGGGTTGTAACACAAGCAACATCACTGACTACCTAAGTGACATTTGCAAATTTACGTTACCTGATTCTCAGTTTCCACAGCTGTAATCTCTACTTTGTAAGGTGGTGATGAAGGTAAAATGAAGTACTTTATGTAAAGCATGAACTTAACCTTCTAGATGACAGAGATAAATTGACTTTACTTTTTACATTTTAAGTTTCAGTTTCCTCATCTGTAATGTTTACTCTGTAAGGTGGTAGTAAACGTACGATGAAATAATTATGTAAAACTGAAAACTAACCTTCTAGAAGGCAACTGTGTCTAGTCTCTAGTACAGTGTTTGGTGTATAATGAGTGCTCAGTGGTTATTTGTTTGAATTAATTAAGGCACTTAGAATACTGGTAAGTGTCCAATAAGTATTAGTTCCATGCTTTTCTGCTTCTGGGGTTCTATATCTAGTTGATTTACTAGCTAACAATAATTAAGATTTTGATTAAGTAATTTTTTCAGATTTTAATTTCCCACATATGTAATATTAAATGCGATTTTGTCAATTGATGTCTTCATGGCTATTCCTAAAGGCATATGATTTCACTGGATGCAATGCATAAATTAGCCACTAAGAGATTGATGGTTTTTCATAGGAAGGACAGAACATGAGTTATTGCAAATATTAAGTGTGTGAAAAGTTCATCCCACCGTAACATAGTCCAATAACTAGCATAATAAGCTGTTAAGTTTTCAGAGATGCCAAAAGGATAGTCATGGAATGCAACCTTAGACTCTTCATGTTGAAAAGCCTAAGTGTTGGAGTCCAGGACAGAGATTGCTAGCTGTCTACCCACATCTGTTTCCTTTTGTTCCGTGGGCTTAAAATTATAGCTGAGCGCACGTGACTAAGTGCTTACGAACAGAATGGAAGTGGTGTGTCACTTCTGGATCTGTGCTTTAAGACATTAGTTTGTCATTCTCCATGCTCCCTTCCTTTTTGTTGGCTGGCGCCTCAAATGATGTTGACCCAGCTTCAACTATAAGTTGACAGAAGTGCTCCAGAAAATATCAGGGCAAAAGATGAGAAGAACAGCGGTCGTGCAGGGCACTGCTTATCTGGAATGCTGCGTCAAAGAGAAATGAACTTCTTGGTTATTTAAACCACTGTATTGTTTGATTTGTTTGTTGCCACAGCTTCACTTAAACCTGGACTGATCCCGTAGATTTTGGTTGATCTGGGCTCAGCCTATCAGGAGCAATGTGTTCTGAGTTTCCAACCCTCAGTGCTTTGAGGTGTTACGTGGGACTATTATGTGATTATATGAGTTTAGAAGTTCAGTATTGACAAAACACCAGGTGCTGTGCTAAGCATCTTCGGTATACACTATTATTTAATGTTCTTGACCAAGTTATGAATTAGGAATTATTATCTTGATTTTGTGGATGGGAACCCTTAAGGAATGATGATTGTAAATTACTTTCTCAAAGGTCTAGCACTAGTAATGGCTGTGTCAGGTTTTTAAGCTCAGGCTGTCTGACTCCAGAGCTCACCATCTTAAGCAATACCAGCAACAACTTGCACAGTGCCAGGAAAATAGCAAGATTTCAGTAAATACGAATAGTGTTAGTAGTTCATTCTGCAAACCCTAATTGAGTACCTACAATAAGTAAGAACGTATGGATTGTGCTGTGGGGACCCCAAGGCTGTCCTTTTCTTCAGGTCTAGTAGGTTAATAGTGTGGCAGACACAGATACATAAACAAGGTATTCTAGTGTAAATGCTGTGTGAACGTTGAAGAGAAGTATCTTCACTGTGACAAAAACAGGAAATATGGAATATTGAATCTTATAACTGAGATCATCTACCATGAGATTATAGAATATATCACCTTCTATACTGTTTACATTAAAATAATAAAAACTCAGGTACATATACCAGTATCAGTGGAGACAGAGTGGTAATCTATTTTTAGTTACTTAAGAATAAGTCTTGTGATTTCCTCAACAGGAATTCTCAAGCAGGATGGTAGGGTGTTACCGTGAATGGAAGATGTATCAGAATTAAGCGTGTTGTCCTGGATAATCATATATGGTCTCACTCCCTTCTACATGATTCCTTGCTAGGGAATCTGTCTTCATAAAAGAAGGTGCAATAGTCTTCAGTTTTATTGGCATAGGGTAAACATGTTTAAGAGCCTCAATTTTTAAATGATGTTTCTTGATAGGAAAAATAATAAGTTCTTTGCTCATCTGCTCATCCTTTAGGGCAGGAAGACCTTCACTGACCAGCCCCATCTGAGTAACCTTTTTCCCTCCTTGTGAATCTCTTTTCATGGACTCTGTATTTTTCCTTTATAGACCCACTTTTTATCATTCTAATTTTATTTTTCTGTGTATTTGTTTTTTACTTGCATATTGCATGTCTTCTTTCATCTTTGCCCTTGACTAGAAGTGCCAGAGTGACAAAAAAATCATATCCCCCCCCAAGTAATATGTACAGGTCTCCTAAGCTAGTGCCAGACATATAGCTGGTACTCAATAAACAACTGTTGAATAAGAGTATGGATGAATGACACTTGGTTTAAGTAAAAGACAAATGAATTTTGATGATTTCCTCTACATTCTTTACCAACCCTGAAAAATTAGGAAACTGAAAACATGTTTTGGAACAAAGTACATCCACTTATAGGTTAGAAAGCTGCATTCAAATGTGCTGGCCCGTTCACCTTCTCTCACTGCCAAACCAAATGTACTCAAAGAACCATATATAAACTCGAAGTTAAATAAAGTATGACTCCTCTTTTATCAGCAGGTTTTCTGGTCTGCAAGTCAGCAGAGAGCAGTAATAATCAATAGCTATTTGAATGACACAACGCTGAGCTGTACTCTTGGGGAGGATACAAAGAATTAAAGTTTCTATGCCCTCACAGGGATCTACTAGATGACAAGATAACTCCATACACATAACACGCCATGTGATGTAGAACAAATCGAAAGTGAAGACAGTGATTGTTTAAAGGTTCAGGAATGGGAGCTGGCACAGTGGGTGGGGCTGATCAGGAAAGCTTGGAGTCGGGGAGAAGGGGGTTACTTTTTGGTCTTCAGAGACTCTTAGAACAAAGAATGTACCTTGAGCCAAGGTGAGTGGGCTGAGACATCCTGATGTATTTCAGTTTGTGTCCCCCCACACACATACCCCTCCCTCCGTTCCTAAATAGGCTTTGAGGCAAAGAATCCAGTTTAAGTCATTTATCGGGAGGAGGTTCCAGGAGACTTGAATAGAGGAAATGAGAAAGGGAATGGAAGGCAGCCAAACAAATAATATGATATCAAGTAAGTTACTATGCTGGATGACTAAAGCTGGATTCTACTAGGGGACAAAGGGAAGCAGTGTACAATATGCACATCAGATATTCTACTCAGGGGCGAGAGAGCTGAGGTATCACCGTACCAACTCTCGAGCCTCGTCATCACTTGAGGGGTGCTGTGTGGGCTCAGGGTGTGCACAGGGCTGTCATGTCCCCAGCTCTTCTGACCACTGGAAAAGAAATACAGGCGCTGGCAGTTGGAAATTAAAATCTGGCCAGTGTAGGCTACAGTGGTAAAGGCAAGTAGATAGGGAGGGGCCATCGGCTCCATCTGCTACAGGACGTTTCCAGAAGCAAATCTGAGCAAAACAGCTTTAGACGCGCTCCCAAACTGTTTTTGCTTGGTTGTGAAGTAGCGGTATTTGTAAGACAATAAAAGATGATAGTGAGATAAGTTTCACTACCGTTGAGTAATGTGAGAGTCATTTGTAAGCGACCCGTAGATTGGGAAGCCTTCCACACAGCTTTGGTCCTGCCACACACATTGCTTTGCAGCTGCTGCTGCACACTTTGCTCTCAAACACCCCTTGGTCAAAGCACTTCCCTGCTCACAATCCTCCGACAGAGACCAGGGATGGCAGGAGTAAGCCTTAAATCCAGCCTTTATGAACACTTCAGTTTTCTTGAAACTGTGTTTCTAGCTTCATCAGCATTTTTACACACAAATCCTTCACTCCAGCTAGATTGTTTCCTTACATTCCTCCTGTTAGTCTAGACCCATGAAACATATCTCAGTTACTTATTTCTTCCCATTCTCCATGTCCACTTCAGCAGTCCTGCTACGCAGTGGTCTCTCACCGTTGTCTGAGCCATCAGTGGTCTTGCTTTTTATGCTCACGGCACAGTGCACCTTATGCCATGTCTTCCATTTATTAACTTAAATCACTATGTCTCACTTTTATTATTAAATTTGTGGCGTGCTTATGTCTTGGTTGCCTAACTGGATTGTATACTCTTGGAGATTTGTGTGTTATGTGTGTGTGGGGAGGGGGGCGAGGGTGAGGATTGGCAAGACTACCTGCTTTGAAGCCATTCTTCTTGGATTCAAATCCTGGCTCCATCATTGATGAGTTTTGTGTCAGTGGGCAAGTAATTGATGCCTCAATCTGTATGGACATTCACACTGATCAATTCAAGAGTACAAAAAGAATGCACGTAAATGCAACTGCTGCCTGATGCATATTAGAAAAGGCTCTTAACGTGAGAAATCATTTTGAACATTGACTTTTGTGGAAGTAATGGTAATGGTTTAGGATCATTTAAACAAACAAAAACAAACAAAAAATCCAAAGTCTTTCTTGTTACACCATGCCATTTTCTCAAATTAAGTGCTTAGTCATTCTTAGATTCTAAAAATAGCTCCTAACATAAAATCATAACAATCCACATCATAGAGATATTTAAAAAACAGTAATCACATATATAAAAGCAGCATACACAATTGACTAATATCAACACTCACTGTGGGAAAGGAAAACTATACATCTTTGATTCTCCATCTGACCAGATGTACTTTATTGGTAATGAAAATAATTGAAATCATGCAAGAAGTAGAAGAGAAATATTTCCGAGTCCAGAAAATATATATGTGGAGTACCTATGTATGAAAATATTGAAAAAGAGTTAGATTCTTTGTTAGATTCTGAAGTGATGAAAAAGTACTTAATGTATGCATAAACAATTTCTTCAATTTAAGCAAAATTTTCAGCACTTTTCTCAGTTTATGTTTACATTCCAACTAGTTTAAACATAACTGTGCTGCAAACCAATTTTGATTGTTAAAGACTCCTTAATTCATTTAATGAACTTGGTTCTGCCTATCTAGATTACTTAGAACATGAAATTTGCAAAACCAAGCCTACGTAGAATATTTTAAATATCAAAGAGGAAAAAAATATAATTATGTTAGCTGTTTCATTCATCGTCATGTAGGTTTGTTTGACCTTGGACAAGAAAGGGAAACTTTGTGAGGAGACAGTTAAACTTGAACTCTGATCTGTAATTTTTTGACTTTTGGGGAGTTCACAGCTTTATCATTTGCTACAAATACACCATACTCCCTCCTAAAGTGATATTTGACCTGCTTTTAGTACATAAGATTGGATTTTAATTTTTTAAAGTGTTGGTAGCCTTTGCAGACGATTCAAGATATGCTATTAATATTAGGTTGTGGGGAAGAAGTCTTAGGTAGGTCTTACCTGGAGAGAATGTTCTGTTAATCCTTTTCTTGTGTTAGAATTGTAACAAAAAAAATATGGAGAATACATAAAGCCAGAATATGGTATGTATATTGTCGTTATGAAAGGTTGCTGGCCATTATTTACCTTTTATTCATACTGTCTCCCAATTTAAACTCAAATTCAGAGGATTTTAATATGAGCTTTTATGGATGAACAGGAAAATAGAATTTATCAAATACCTCCTTAGGGACCACATCTGAAGTCTACTTTATAAGGCAGGTTTTACCTGTGTGTGAACATGTGGAAAGTGAGGTCCAGAAACATCAGGACACCTGAACAAAGTCATGTGGCTGGTGAGGGAAGAATTAGCATTAATTCCAAATTCCATGCTCTTGCCTAATGCTGTTGAGATCTCTACATCAATCTATATCGCTTATATTGTATCGCACGATTGTAAATGTACTGAGACTGGCCAGAATTCTTTGTAAAGCTGGGTTTGCGTTACACTATTTGGGAAGAACTGAAATACATCATTTCTAGCACAATGAAATGTTCAGCCCTTTATGCAGTATTCATTTTTCTCTACCTCGTATACATTTATCCCTGATTTAAACACCCATTTCCTTCAAGGTCTTTTTAATGAGACTTTGAGGATTTTCCAAAAAATATATTGTGTCAGTGACAGTTTATTCACCTTACTTACATAGTTGGAGGAACTGCTTGTTTAAATTTAGATACTGTTTCTGATGAAATGTTTTGACAAAGTAATACCAGCTTGATACTATTTAAAATATTTTGACAGATGGGAAAATTGTTTCAGTCTGAGTTGAGCAATACTTTATTGCAGTATTTTGCCAGTTAGGAAAAAAAAAAAAAGGTAAAGGTAGCCTCGCTGTTCCCAAAATAACATCCTTTCATTCACCCTGAGAAAAGAAAGGCCTCCATTCAGTCGTAGATTACAATATGTGTTCTGCCTATGTTAAGAATTCATGCAATTTAGACAAGAGGGATTATTTCCAAACAGGGAACATTTATTGTTCTGTAAGCAAACAGACTCTAAAGAAGTTTTTGGAACATTTGTTGCTATAGTACTTTATCAGAGTTTTCTCGTGCTCTGGTGCGTGTGTTCTCAATCAATGATGTTAAATCACTAGCATTTAAACATTGCTTGGTTGAAAAAGAAACTCTCAAATCCAGTTACTTTTGTATGTTGAATTTTTAGAATGCTATTGTAACAAAAATAGTTAAATCGCTCACATTAGTTGCAGAGAAATAAAATACAGGCCAGGCCATCCTTGTTTTCACTGCCTGAAGCAAATGTGTCGGAGAGATATGCTAGGGCCTTGGAGTGGCTGGACCAGGAGTGTCAGCCTTCCCTGAAAAACTGGTAAGAAATGCAGACGGTCAGGCTTCATGAACCACAGGCCTTCTGAAGCAGCCATCTGGGTTCTAACAAGCCTTCCTGATCATTCTGATGTATGCCATAGCTTGGTAACTACACAGACAAAAGAGAGGCTTTCAAACTATCTCTCAGAACTCTTTCAAGGTCTGCCACATGCAAGGAAAGGCATTGGTGGGGAATGATCAGGAAAGTTTTCCAGCTCCTCTCCCCCAACCTGCGTCAGCGAGAGGAGCCTTGCTGTTCTGTTTTACAGAATTTAAGGTTGGGTCTTACCACTACAGAAAGTTTTGAAAACACTGGGATACATCTCTCTTTGGAGGCCTGTATTGGGTGGCCCAGAAAGGCTTCTCTGGTTGACAGGATCTCTTACTGTGTTCATATTATTCTAGCCATGTGGCTCTGAAACTGAGGTTGGTCAGTAAAGTAAGAGTAAGTCAGTGTCTCCGCTACAGCTTCATACTCACCGGCTTCCTAAGGAACATATGTGCACATCAGAATGCAAGTTTTATGTATCAAATTACAATGAGGAGCATAAAATAAAAACTGTCCACCCCTCATGTTTAACTCCTCTCACTTCTTCTTACTGTACATGAGTTAACTTTCGGAGTTGGGGACATCCTTGTCTAGTGATTGGCCCACTGGTGAAACTGATTCAGTCCCCTACCTTCTGCATGCGGCTGCAGGTGAGATGTAGAACCGATAATGGACTGTTCCTTTGCCAACATAGAATCATGGAAAGAGAAGGTGATACTTTCTCCAGGTCATCATGAATCTGAATGAATCTTCTTCACACACACACACACACACACACACACACACACGCACACTCACACACGCACACACACACACTCTCACACACACACACACACCAGATTGCTGAGGGACCCTCAATTCAGAGTCTCTCTTACCTGAACCATGTTACATAAACCTACTCTTTATTTCTTTCCATTTTCTGCTGTTTTGAAATTTTCCCAGTAATCATTAACAATTATTTTTGTAGATATTTTAATATCATTAAGCTTTACTAAGATCTGTATTTTATATGTATTTTTGCTACCATCGATTATATATTGATTTTCCTTGTTTACTTCTCTGTGTTCTGCAGATAATGATGATAATGGCAAAAATAGGTTATCATTATTATAATAAAGATCACAGAAGGTAACACTGAGAGTGCTATCTAAGTGCTAGGCAGTGTACTAAATACTTCTTATTATTACATTTTCCCCCCTCATAGTCAACCTATAACAGACGCTTTTAAGCTTTTGAACATGACCCCCAATGAGAAGTTGAGAGTTAGTACACATGCACTCCCTCTGTGTATACATATCATATACGAACGGAAAAAAAATCATGATCAACTTTTAGTATGCTTAAAATCATGTCATTGTTTTCTGTTCTATTCCATTTTATTCTGTCTCATTCAATTAAATAAATTCCAGTTGTGACTCAGCAAATTGATTCTATTACTCACACTAATCGGTTGCAACCTGCAGAAGGAAAGGTGCTATCAGATTCGATAGTGTTATTATCCCTATTTTCCAGATAAGGGAATAGGCCTACAGAGGTTACGTAGATTGCCCAAGTTTACTTAGTAAGTGGCCAATCCAGGGGTAAAACGTGTGCAGTCTCTCTCCAAAGCCCTCACTCATAGCGCCCTATTCTCTCATGCCTACCCAGAACCTTTGGGTAGTAGCATCCCTGACGTTGACCCGCTGTCAGGGAGGACTGTACCAAACGGGGACGTTTTCTCTCAAGTCTGGGGACAATGTAGTGTTGGCCTCAGAATGACTAAATAGAAGGGTTTAGAGATGAAGAGTGGACATTGGCTAAGGAGGCTGGCACCTTTTTATTTTTTTTTTAACTCAGAACATGTGCTTGTTTTGGAAAGCTTTTGTAAGGAGGCTGATGGACGTTCATAAGGAAGGAAAATGGCGTTTGCCACCAAACCACCTTCTTTGTGCTTCCATGGGAAATTGACTTTAAACAATCCAAAGCACATTAGGTAGAAAAGATGTGTAGCCAAAGTTACAACAGTCTTTAATAATGTGGCGCTTCCTGGTGAGTGGGGGAGAAGATGGAATGGAAATCATTTGGATATTGTAGGGCTTTTTATCTGGACTCTTTGTAAGACGTACTCGTATAGTTAAATGTGAAGGATTGTTAACCTGACTGAATGTTTTGGACACAGGCATTATTCTCTCCCTAGCTATTAAATATGATTTTAGAGTATATATGAGATACGAGGATATGGGTACAAAATTCGAAGCAAAAAGCCATAGAGTGAAAAGTCTATATCTCCTGCTTTTTCCTTGATTGTTCCTCTCCTCTCTCTGGAATCAATTACTGCTACCTGGTTCTTGTGTAGTCCTCCAGAGTGTTGTCTGTCTTTGTGTGTGTATTAAATATTAACATAAGACATTTTCTGTGCCTTGTTTTTATTCCCCCTGCAGTACTTCTTAGAGTTCGTTCCATGTATAGAAGTGCCTCCCTACCTCCTTTTTTTCCACAGCTACATAGTATTTCATTGTATAAATTTTTTTTCTAAAATTCACTTAACAGGTCTCTATAATATTAACAGACATTAGGTAATTTCTAACCTTTTCAAGCCTGATTATTTTACAAGCAAATTGTGTGTAGGGCTCTGAGTTATCTGTGTTGTCTCTTTTTCTTAGCAGAAGCTTCACCGCCATGAGTCTTCAGCAGGGACTGATAAACATCAGACTGTTGTATTAAGCCAAAGTAGTTTGATCTCAATTTTCTTGGGATGCCTATTTTTAGATTCTGAGCAGTAATCATGGTAAGAAATCTTTATATCTTGCCCTAGGTGACCTTCTCTTAGATGATTAAAGTGGTCCCCTTGAAAGGGTTCAAGAAACAATTTGCTCACAGTTTAGTGGGTTGGTTAGGGACGTTGAGTATTTACTTTTAGGACAAAATATTTGTTCTCTGAAAGTGGTATCTGCTTTATTCTTCACAGCCATTAAAAATTTTTCAGACTTATTTTCCTATAATTCATGGAGATTTAGAAATTATAAGGAAGATAGGTATTTTCTTAAATGCCTAGGTACCTGTTTCTTTGTTCTATTCTTTGAAGACAATTTCGGGAACTGTTCAGTTTTTCAAAGAAAATTCTTCACCATCTGCATTTCCTGTCATTTATGCATTTTAAGAATGTTTTAGCAAACTTCAGGAAAAAAATATTCAACATTAATGAGTGATAATTATACAAGAAATTCACCAGGAAGGCAACCAAGTGGAAAGTTGGTAGAAATGTAGGGATAAGTGACTTGGTCCCTTTATGTTTTTCTGACTCGATTAAATCCACACTAACTCAGAGGTAAAATTGGTGCTATGTTACCCATAATCTGAAGAAAACAATGCTGCAAATCCTTTGAGAAGTGATTTTTAGAATTTAATATTTTCCTGTCAGGAGATTTATGACCTGACATAGAAAATTATTAAGGCTCAGATCCAAATACTTAGTTCATTTCCTCTTGCTCAGCATTTAGTAAAGACGTGGAACACACTAACCAGATATTGGTTAGCCAAGCCTAGGCTTCAAGATTTGATATCCTTGTCACCATGTGCGAACTTTGGAATATTTGGATTTTAATATATGCAAATGATTTTATAATGTGTGATGTGTTAGGTGAGAAATTATTACACATGCCATCAATTTAATTTAAAATGCTTCTCTTGAATATTTTATAAATCTCTGGAATAACAACATCCCCTTAATGAGCATTTTAAAAAGTTTGTGCTTTCTTATTTTGCTAAATAATGCGGCCTCTACTCTACCTAATACATTGCCTCAATTTATCCTTTGATGCTAGGAACTTTATGTTAAGATAGAAAATATTCATCATCCAAGTTGGCCTGCAATCATAGTCACTTGAGAAATTTCACTTAGAGATATTTGATACATTTTTTGGAGGAGTTTTAGGGATCTGTATTAGTTCATTTATATCTATAATTTGGCGATATATACAATTAAAGTTAATCTAAGTGGACAGCATCAATACCCTTCTAAATTTAATTAGATGGCCAACATCCAAGCAAGACATTATCCTTTTTCGTACCCTCCTTTCCTCTTTTCTTACAGGGTGAGATAATTCCTTTGCCAAAGTATGTTGGACAGGTCCCTGGTGACAGGCTCTATAGAAACCCGTAGCTGTGCTGTTAGCAACCTGAGACAGAGGGGAGGGGAATGTGGACGAGGAAGCTTTTGTTTTTTGGAGATAGTAATATGCCGACCATATCTCCACATCACAGCCCAGCCAAGCGGACAGTGTCCCTTTTGCAGTGGATCTGCAGTGACTGTTTCTAGACCAAACTTATAAAATAGGATGGTGTTTCAGGCTGACGCCTTCCGGGACAGAAAGACAGGGATACTGGGGAAATAAATTATAAATTAGACTGGACTTGCAGCTTGAGGATCCTACCATTTATAGTTATGTTTAATATGGAATGCCTGGAAATGTGACAATAAATTGAAGCTGAGATTTTATTTCAGGTAATAACTTTCTTTTTTATGTCTGGTGGAGCATCAGTAAGACAACCTACAGGAGTTTTAGAACCGTGGGTCTTTTGTGTTCAATGCCATACGTAGGTTTTTATGTTACTGAGGAGTAGGTTATTTATAATGTTTTAAGAAGGGGATTTAATCCAGCTCTGTGAGAAACAACTAGGTTGAGTTGTTGTGGTTGACACTATAGACATTGCTTGACGGGCAGATTAGTGTTTAGCAAATAATTCAAAATAAGTTTAGTAATATTTAAGCTACATGAATTATTTCAAATTTTGTGGCTGTCTTTTTAAAAATAAATGAATCCTGAAATTATTTATTTTTATAATACAGATTTTAGTTCTTCACGTTGTATCATCACAGATAAATATGTGTTTAGCAGGTACTATGGGGAAAGGACAGTGGGGGATGCAAGGGAATATTAGAAAGGTCTTTGTCCTCATTGGTTCTTAGCAAGCTGGTTAAGAAAACCTGGCAAAAGTACAGGAAATAAAAGTAACCATAACCACATAAAGGTTGTGATCTGATTGTATGTGTCATGCAGAGTATCGAAACATAAGGCATTTGTCTCAACCCCCATGGTAAAGAAAATGGATCCCTTTTTATAAGACTAACAGAAACAGAAGAAACTAACATTTTGTTGTTGTTGTTGTTCTGATTCAATCCACCTTTCTTAAAAATGAAAATTAATTGAGCACTTACCAACTGACAGGCACTGTTCTATATGTGTGAATTCCTTTAATCCTTGACGTTTTATGAGATGGGTACTATGATTATTATTCCTTTGGAACGGGGGGCAAAGGATACTTCAGGGTCACAGAGCTCATAACTGAGGGAGCTGGGTTCGGAAACCCAGCAGGACTTCACAATCAACACTCTCAACTTCTATGCTTTATACTCTCTCATTTCACTTCTCATTAGTTAACACTTCTGCTTTAAGCCTCAATAGACAACCAGTTTGCCCTAGTAAAATACATGCCGTAAGCTAGGATCAGACACTTGAAATTTATTTCTGTAGAAAAATGATGATACGTTATTTTCATGCAAATATTCACAGCACTACATAATTTAGTGACTCAATTAATCCCTTGGGTGAGGTGGGGGGAGTGCCTAAGGAGAATTACACCCTAACTTTAGAAATTTGAGAGTTGAATATTTTTGTTAATATCCATTTCCTCTGTCTCCTCAGTCTCATCTGACTTTCTCCCATGGGAGATCCTTAAGATGACCTGTGTCGTGGATCACAAGAGATTTAATCACAGTTTTTGATGTCCACACAATAAAGAAGGACCTTTAGAGACTGGGTGGAGGTGCATTTGCTGTCAGGGATGGACCTTGTGCATCCAGGGCTCCTTTTCACGTATCACAGCAGATCTCAGATTTGAATGTACATCAGAATCATTGGAGGACTCATAAAATAATGCAGATTGCTGGTCCCACCCCCAGAGTTTTGGTTTTGTAGGTTTGGGGAAGGGTCCCAGGGCTGACGTTTCTAAGAAGCCCCAATGAGGGTCATGCTGCTGATCTGGGGACCACACTTTGAGAACCACTGATTGATTCATCCTGAAAATGTAATAGAAAGAGTTTATGTACCCCCTCAAATTCTTTCCCTTTTGCTTTTAGTTCAGGGCTCACTCTTTAAATATCCATCGTTTTATTTACGAAGATTGCAAAATCTGATGAACAGCTTTCCTGGACCCTGGAAAGATTCCAGTAGTCTCTTAATAAGATTACAATCACTGATAAGATGCAGCACTTTCATAATAACTGACTGCATTTACTGAGTGCTCACTGCTTTGCCCAGCACTTCCCAGGACCCACTGTCTGTGTTATCTTACAGAATAAAACAAGCATACTGACCAGTGTTGTGCTTATCTTCACTTTTGCATTTAGAAAAGCACAGGCTCTCTCAAGATTACATATCCAACATGAGGTAGAGCTGAAATTCAAACCCAGATAATGGATAAATTCCAACAGCTATGCTCTTGACCCCTATGCTTTTAAAAATCTATCAGGTTGAGCTAAATTTTAGTCAGACTTCAAGTTTTAGCACAGAGTACCCTTCATTTTCATTTCTCCTTTTATTTAAGTTCGTAAGCATCCTGAAATCAGCAGGGGAGAAAAACTGTGTGGCTGTAGATTTTACAAAGGGAATACATACAAGTAAATGTAAATTGCTGCTTGGAATATGACTGTTTGATTTGTAGTGGTCCTCTTCACATTTCAAGGGTTAAAGTATTAATGTTAAGAAAATAAGTTGTCGCGGATTGCTTTTCAATTGTTTGCTTCTGTACCGATTTACAATGATTTCAAGAGAAGTGATTGTTAATATTTTTAGGACATCGACTCCTTTGAAAGTTGGTTGAGAATTACTAACCTTCTCGTGAGACATGTGCACTAAAGTTTGCGTCCTATCCAACACCCATCTGTGGGCTCCAGATGAAGACATTCTGCCCTAATGACAGCACAGAAGACAGAAACAAGTTGGGCTATTGTATCTAATGGCCCTGGGTTTGTTCTTGTTTCTTCCTGTTCGCATGACCTTTGGAAAGTGATTACTAAGTCTTATTTCTTGATACATAAAATAGTAATGATGAAAAGAATAATATCTAGCTAATACATTTGTTGTGAGGATTACATTTAAAAACAAATACTAAGTGCTTCATGTGGCAACTGCTATGCCAGTGTTTCTCAAACTTGAATGTGCACTGAGTCAACTGGAGATCTTGTTAAAATGCAGACATGGATTTAGCAGGGCTGGGGTGAGGCCTGAGATTTAGCATTTCTACCAAGCTCTTGGGTGATGCTTCTGCTGGTCCAGGGACCACACTTTAAACAGCAGAGTGCTCCAAATAGGCATGGAAGAGATGTTTCTATTAATAAGTCCTCTCAAATGTCATGTTAACAGAATATTTTCATTGATATCTTTGCACTCCGCTTGGAGTTATCTGCTAAAATATGCACATACGACACATAAGTTGTGACAACTGTTGCATTTTGAATCTTTTCATTGGGACGTAATGCATTGCATACTAGTTTTGTATTGCGTTGTCCACCCAATATCAATGTGGAGTCCTCTTTGGAATAAAATTCCATTAAAAAATTACCCATATTAAAAGAATCCCTATCTGTGTAATAGTGAATGAAAAATGTGATTGTGTCACTTTGTGTCATGTTTTTACTTCTGACAGCCAGATTTTCTTGCTGAAAACAATCATAGTAGGCCACGGATTTCTAATTATTCCAAAAAGTGACTTTCTTATCATCTCTTGAGAGAATTGCTCTTGATATACTTTGAATAAGGAATTGCTATAATTAAGTATGCTGGACTTGTGTCTGATAAACTTGAATGTTAAAGCAGACTTTTGAAGACACAACAAGAAAAACTGTATATGAATATCTAGTCACTTCTAATGTTTATAAAAATAGTAGAACCTCTGATTTACATGCGTCTTTCCCAAAGATGCGTTGGTTGAGAAATTGCTTCCAGTTTGTCATTGATGACACGCTACCTTGGTGCCAAATATGTTTTTCTGACAGTTACTGAATCTACTGTTGACTAAAATTGCTGCTAAGACAGGTGAGAAGCCTCTGGCGACCTATGGAATTGTTGTTAAGGCTGATAGAACGTTCCACTTTGGAGAAAATTGATGGTGTAAAGCCTATTGTTCTGTCTTGCAGAAATGGCCCAGTATAAAAGTCCTTGAAAATGGTTGGTTCTACAGAAAACTTTGCCTGTAAAAATGGAAATAGTGAGAGAGGTCTGCCCTACTTATACTCCAGAAAATATGATAACAGTCATGAGGAGGAACTAACTAATCATTTATTTTCTGATGACATGCACTTGTTATTGAAACAGCATGAAAATCGACAGGAAAAGAACCGAATCCAAAATCACCTCCATCCCAATGCCCTGGGTTTAGAGGGAGGTTTTAGAATGGAATTGTTTTCTGCATAAGCCACTGGATACACCAGCATCTTTTGGTCAGAGACTTTCCTGAATAAGGGAGAATTATAACAGGACTATCGCTCAGGCGTAGGGGTGACCTGACAGGTGACATTTTGTGTGTTGTCATCCCATAGAAAATGCTAAATAAACACCTCCCCACACCCCCTTTTTTATCAAGGAAATGTTTTCCCTCAGTCCACATACTGGATCACCACCCACACCTCACACTTGCCATTTTCAGTAACAGGTGGAATGCAGATGGCATTTATTGTAGTGGGTTTTCTCTTCAGGTAGCATAACAAGTGAGTAATTTTAGTGATTCCCAGAGTCACCTGGGGAGATGGTGAAACTATCAAAATATTCTGAATTCTCAATTTCTACCATACTTATTGAAAAAATAAATTTTTGGAAGTGGGGCCTAATCATCTGGATTTTTAAAAATTGCTCAACCATTGATTTAAATCAATTTATCTTGGATGAGCATGTTATTAGTACATAGCACTGACTACTGATAATGAGAATTCTTTTCTCGAGAGATAAAGGCAGTGAAATATTATAGAGAAGAGGCTTTGGCTTCAAAAAGACCAGGGTTCATACATTGGTTCTGTCACTTACTAGTTGTATGAAATCTCTCTTTGTTGTCGTTTCTTCGTTTGATAGTTGGGGATAATACCATCCATATCATAGGGTGGTTAAGAAGGCTAAATGTAAACATATATGGCTAATACAGTGTTAATGCATAATAGATCTTTGCTGCTCAAAGTTCAGACCTCAAATCAGTAGCAATTAGCATCACATGAGGGAGATTGTTAGAAATGCAGAATCTCAGGCCCTTCCCAGACCTCCGTAATCAGAATCTCTGTAGTGGGTGGGGAAGAGATTCCTCTGTCCATTAAAGTGTGCCAAGTGCTAATATAGAAAAGCATTAAATATTTGTTGGTAGTGTTTGTCATGATTGTTGGGTACTTTACATACAATTCTCAGATAAAAACCTTAAAGACATCTCATGGTTGAAACAAAAACATTTTATAATCTTTGTTTGTTTTCTTTTTTGTATATTCTCTTTATTATTCATTACTAACAAGAATAATTTCTGTTGCTAGTGAAGATTAGTTTGGGGTTCAGTAAAACTTTCAAAATTGCCTCTCAGATCTTAAAATAGCTTTTAGTTATCTCCTTCTTTATATGTTTGTGCATTTAAAAATAAACTTTAATGCCAAAGAAACTGTTTAAAGGTAGGCACAATGTATTTACAAATAAAAGCTCATCTAGTGACCAATAAGATGGAAACTTGTGTTTTAAACAAATGCCAACCAGATTTTAAAAAATCAGATCAAATAAAATATTTGGAAACTATGCTATTTGTTGACTCCCATTCATTTAGAAGTAAGTCTAACAAATCTGCTATTTTTGCAAAGCCTACATTTTATGAGTTTCCCATCATTGTTTGGATGAGAAATCCCTATTGCAAACACTGTGGTAAGCTTAATTTATTTTTTTATTTGACTTTTACAACTCACCAATATATTGCTTGTAATGTAGCCCTGGCAAAAATATAGAAAAGACTAAAAATAAGTTGTACCTCTGTCATGTTCCTCAGAAAAGTTGTTAGCCATCCAACTTTGAAAGTCAGGTAAAGATGCATTTGCTGCCTAGAGTTAGGCTTAAATATTATTTAACCATTATTGAAGGCTTTTGAAAAGTTTCTTACCAATTATTTAAAATAATAGCATTGCCTTTAACAGCAGACAATGACAACATTTCACTCAGTATGTTTTTTTTCCCCCTTGGAGCACAAACTGAGTGAGAAAAGTAATTTTTTTTTTTCACGTATAGAATCTATTTTAGTTAGTGCAGCAGGGTTTTGTTGTTGTTGTTGACCGATTTTCAGTCCCACATTTTATAACCTTAACAACTCATGAGGGTGGGAACAAAAGATTTTCTCTCATTCTACAGCCCAAGTTATTTCTGCACCTGCTGCTCACCATGGGCAGCCCTGCATTTACCAGGCCCATCAATACATTTGTGAGAGAAAAGGCTTGAAGAAATGCAACCACATTGAGGGGCCCAGTGAGCACCAAGGATGCTTACAAGTAACAATCTATCCCACTAACAAGTTTGAGGCTGTGAAGAGATCTGTGAAGATCTTTCAAATTAGCTTTGAGCATTTCCCCACCACCACCCCTATTATCTGCTTCTATAATTTGGGTTTATCAGATTCTTGACCATATTCTTTATCTCATCTCTTCCATGTGCTCCATGGTTGATCTTTCATTACATCCACTAGTGACACTTTCATGGGACTTGGAAATCTGTCTTTAACTTCCAGCCAAAGGGAGAACTGTATTGTGACTGGTATGAGCTCCTATTACTCAGGTCAGTAATAATGACTGAGGGTACAAAATTCTTTGCACCGGCTCTCCTGTCCAACCCTGAAAGATGTGTCACGGCAGGATGGGTGGCTCTTTAAAATATCCCTTATTGTCAATCACATTGACTAATTACCAGCAGAGGACTCTTGAAATTGGCAAACTTGCAATTTACTCGAAAAAACACCACTAGCTCATGGGACTTGAAGGAACTGTCTGTCACTGTTTCTGCTGATTCATTTTTTATTCCTTCATTGTTCCCTGGTACATGAGGAGGAAGGGAACTCTATTTTGGTAGATAGAATTTTGTCCCTCAGTGAAATTCTGAGTATACAGCTCAGCCTGACATTTGGTCTTCCTTCCACTTTCTCTCTTTGGGCCCTACCACGGGTGCAGTAGTGTTTGTTATGAAAGGAGCAGAGGGCAGGGAATAAACAATGACTGCTGGTCACTGATCTGCCTACGGCCAGCAGGGCCACTTCAGCCTC
Organism: Rhinolophus sinicus; assembly: GCF_036562045.2. NCBI lineage: Eukaryota > Metazoa > Chordata > Mammalia > Chiroptera > Rhinolophidae > Rhinolophus > Rhinolophus sinicus. Next base: position 96,340,370 of record NC_133758.1, read on the forward strand.
TTTATATGAACTTCACAATTGCCCATTTCCCAGCATATGTATCTAAGTCCTGGTTGGGAGGAGGAGAGAGGAGAGAGAGTTCAGGGGTTAATTAGCATTGACTATAAAAATATTAATCTTGCATTGAAACATATGCAATGGCCATTTTTGTAGGTTAGGCAATTTCATATGGTTCAAACTAATAGATTCCTCCATCCATCCCTCAGGACCTAAGGTCATATATCAGACTTCATAGAGATTTTCTTACTGTCATGGTCAGATCTGACTTGAGTCTAAATGGTGGGGCAGATCGGAATTTTTCTTAATATCCACAGCTTTTTTTTTATTTTCTCTGTCTTCTCTTTCATATTATTTTCTTTCAGACCCTTCATGTTCTTCTCATCCATTTATCTATCGTCCTCATTCATCTCCTTACCTGTCTCACATGGGTTTTCAACACTTATACTCCATGCACAACGGGAGATAAAAGAAAAGAAGGCATAGGAACACGAGCTCAAAGTTGATGATAAACTCAACAATAGGCTATTTGAAATAGGGGTTAGGGCTGAATGTGGTTAAAGGTAATTCCATTTCAACCAAAATGTGTGTGTGTGCGATCGTGGAATTCCAGGGATAATAAAATTAAATGGGAAAGTGGTTACTGGATTTGATTCTGAGAACACTCTTGAAATGGCATTGTTCCTGAGTTCTAGAAAGATTAGTCCTTTTGAGAGTATCATTATATACTGTGCCTTTTTGAAAAAGTTCAAATTCCTGTTTGTTTTAGGTAGCACATGCATAATTGCCTTATTAACTTTTTTTTCCTCTCTCGAACAAAGCCAACTTCCAGTCAGATTGTGTGGTGAGCCCCAGATCAGATGCAACCCGATGCACAATAGAACCAAATGAGTGTTGGCATCCATTTCTTTTCCATGGGAGAGCTGTAATGTTTTTGTAGCTTGGACTGTTCTACTTAGAATGTAAATAAAAAGTAGTACAAAAGTTCTGTTGCTCCTTTCCATTATGTATTAGCCTCAATTGCAAAGAGAGATTTAACTTCTCAAACTAGTTGCATTTATTTGCTGCTTCTTTCAGGTGAAAATTCCTTTGAGGTTTCTAGTGGAAAAAACGTGTACCTCCCTTGTCCCTAAACCACCCAAAGTCCTTTCTCTTTTATTTGAAACGTCTTCTGACAATGACGTGTAGAAAAATCTCATCTATAGGTAAAGCTAACATTATAGTCATCCCTTCAGCAGCATTACACGCTCTTCCTCTGGAAAGTTGTGGCATAATCAGAAAAATGCTTTTTTTTAGTTCAGTACTTTGGGATTTAAATGTAAGCATCACAATTTGGATTACTCAGCTTGTTTCTTTTGCATAATCACAGCCTTTGGGGCAGAGGAGAAAAGTGTTTTTAGACACTGAGGAAGGGAGATTGAGTGTACTTTTCATGCTCAGAAACCATCACAAGAAGGGAATTGTTGAGGGTTATCGCATTAGACAACACAGAGTCCAAGTTTCCTCCAGGAGTCCAGTTAGATACATCTTTGGTTGTCAGGGAAAATAATTTTCAGGTTTTTCTTAGTGAGAGCATATCTCTTTGATACACTGCAGCTCTCCCTCTCCTACTTACCAAGAGATTATATTTTCATATTGAAAGCGTTCAATTTTGCAGGCAGAGCGGAATGGTTTTGTTTTTACGTTTGGTATGTTGGTGTGGAGCATGCTGATTCAGCAGGAGCCTCCAAGATGTTTTCCTCGCTGGGGGCACAGGAGGAGGAAACAGAGATGGATAATAGTAAGCAGGGAGTTCAGGACAGGACTGAGGGCAAAGTGTGGCATCTCTGTGGGAGAGAAAAATAGCAGCTTGTGTCAGAATGGAGGAAGAAACATGAATAGGGTCCCTCCTGGAAACAAATCATCCAGTAAGCACAGAAAAACTTGGGAATGGACCTAGGAGGGAAAGAAGGATGCTGGGAAGAACTGGGACTTGGTCTTAGGGGAGAGAAGGAGCCTGATGTAGGGAAGGGCACCGGGAAGAAGGCTGATGGCAGGAAAAGGACTTCATTAGTAAAGGGCAGGCTTGATTGTAAATAACACTCATTTCAGGGGTGGTTGGCCCCCTTCTGGAATGGTGTCAGATTTTTCCATGTTACTTACCCCTTCTGCTCTTCCTTGTCTTTGTAAGTAGGAAGCATAGTTTCCTCGATGCTCAGGCCAAACACCTAGGAGTCAACCTCGATCCCTTCCCATCGCCCAGACCCCACAGCCAACTTGTCTTTAACCCCTGTTGGCTCTACCGTGGACAATATAGCTAGACCCACAACTACTTCTTCTCATTGTTTCCACTGCAACTCCCCTGGTCCAGACCGCTATTCTCTCTTAGCCAGATTATTACGGTGGCATCTCACTGGATATCCCAGCCCTTGGCCTTGGACCTTGCTCCCCTGTAGACTACTCTCAACACATCCGCCAGAGGGACCTTGTCAAAACCCTCCAAAGCTTACCCACTCCCCTCATACTGAACATCCAAGCACTCACCATGTCCTGTGAGGCTCACCATCAGTGATTCTCACCTGGCGGCACATTAAAATCCCCTGGAGGAGTTTCACAAACATGCTGATGTCTGGCTCTAACCCAGACCAGACAAACTGAATCCCTGGGAATGATGCCTGGGCATTATATCTTTTAAAAGCTCCCATGCTCTCAGGTTTGGGGTTTCAATAATGAGTGAGAGCAAATTCCAACTCCCAAGCTTTTGATAACTGGCAAGGAAGACCATGGGGCCTCACCCAGATATTTGTAATTCTTTTTGGCCAAGTGCTAAGCTAGCAGGATGAACAAATTTCTGGAGAAGCTCAGGGGAAGCCAGGAAATTACACACAGTGGAGGAAAGTCAAAGAAGTAGCCTCTTGCTGGGCTTTGAAGGCTGAAAGATTTTCCCTGAGAGACAAGGGAGAAAGTGTACCCAAGACGACCTCATTTATTATGTCTATGAGATGCTGAGAGGGACCATGTTGGTGTGAATTGAGACCTGAGGCCTTGGAATCAAGCAAACCTGGGTTCAGGTACATAGGCAAATTCTTTCACCCCTTAGTACCTCCATTTCCCTATCTGTAAAATGGAGATTAAGTAGGCCCATAGGGATGTGAGAGTTATCAACTGTATTTGGCACATTACAGGTATTCAATAATGTTACCCAAACTAGGCATTTCTTTCGAAGAAAATGGAAAGGAATAGCTTGAAATGGTCCATGGCTTGTACAGAGTGCTATGTACCCTTGCAGCTCCCAGTGTGGTTCTCAGAGCAGCAGCAGCAGCTTGACCTTGCAGTTGTTCAAAATTGCAATGCTTTGGCCCCGTTTCAGAACCACTGAACTGAATCTGCACCCTTACAAGTTCCCCAGGTGATGCCTGTGCATATTAAATTAGAGGAGCATTTTTGTAAAGCATTAAAAAAATGAACAAGAAATAGCTCATCGCTTGTGGAGCTTAGAGGTCCCTGAAACAACTTTAGTGTTTACAGAAATAATTATAATGTGATAAGTGACATGAGACAGCCATGCCAAATGCGAAAATACCACAGATTGTTTCAAGCTCAAATTGAAAATAGTGTAAAGTTTCTTTTCTGACTGATAAAGTCTGAAAGTTCTCGAAGTTACAATGAATGCTTTTTCTTTTCTGCCATCCTCCAAATGCTATAAACTGCAGTTTAACATATATGTAAGTGGAGAGCTAATTCGTTCGTGCATATTAGGGACAACTGACCTGCAAGTATGAATTGAATCATTGCCTGAAAGGTAAGGTACTAGAAGTATCAAAAGGTACTGAAAGGAAAGGTACTAGAAGTATCAAAAGGTAAAGAAAAAAAAAATGACGGAATAATTTTAAGTCTATGAAACAAAATAGACTACCCAGAAAAAGACCAAGATTAAGACAATTGTGAATGGAAATACTACAATTACCTTAAGTTTTCATCCTCAGTGCTTTTGAAAATCAAACCCTACTTTTTAAATTCAAAAGCAATAAATGAAACAAACAAAAAAGGACCTGCAATTTCCCCTTTTGTCATTATGAACAAAATATTGATTTTTTAATCTTCTCCTCTGATGGTACTGATTTCATCTTATCACGTTTACCAATGCAAGTCCTCAGAACAGCCAGAAGGAAAGCAATTTAGTAAAATAACATGATTAAGTTTCTTATAATCACTGCGATGTACTTGTTATTTTTGAAAGTATTAGCAACAAAATTAATTTAAATGTTTATTAAAATATATAAGGAGACTGGCATTGTTTAGTATAACTGAGGCAAAGGTGTATATGTGTGGGATTTTAGAGAAACTACACCCACTATCCTACACTTGCCACATCCAAAAAAAATCTTCTAAAGGAGATACAGATTACAAGATAAGACAGAAAAGATAATTTTCATGACATGCAGTAAATTCAGTGTCTTCCCACGATGAAATGAAAATCGTCAGGTTTACACAAAAGCAGATAGCTTTGAATTTGAAAGCTGTTTCAGTAATATGAAAGATTATCATTGGATTTTATTTGAATATTCAGCACCAGTATTTGGCTTTTTTTATTTATTTTTTTAAATAATCACATGACATTTTCAAGTTTGGGGAGATTTCAGTTCAAGTTGTGCTAAAACCACAAGGCCTCATATAGGCAAAAACAATAACTGAAATAAGTGTTCAACTTTTTATCACTGGCTATAATTAATGGTATTTAATGAAAGTGAAAAAATTCAGCTGGGTTTTGTTCTCGATACACAGATGTAAATAGTGAAAGTGATTTTCAGGTGGCAAATTGGACCTATGTGATTCTGACATAACAGAAGTGAAATTGTTCACGGTTAATTTCATTTAATATTGTGTTTGTTGTTAGTAAACTTAAAGGCCTATTATTGTTTTATTTCAAATTGCAGTTTTGTCTGGCAATGGTTTTGGCAATGGCTTTTATGTTTCAGAACTTACTTCAAATTGAAGTTTCCAACTTATATAAAGTGTTCAAATAATATATATATATATATATATATATATGAATAAAATTACCTAAAATAATATGTTTGTCTTACAAATAACATTCTTAGGCTTTTTTTCACAAACTGTTTTGGATAAGGGAAGTTTGAAGGAAGTACGAGTTGGATAACAGATATTGAGAAGTATTTATATAATTTTCTTGGCTTTTATGCAAATGAAGTAGGTGCTTCACTTTCTCCTTTTTTTTCCGGAATATAAAGCTCTTTTGAATTAAAGTAGAGTTTGCATATAATATTATATTAGTTTCAGGTGTACAGCATAGTGATTTGACATTTATATACCTTACAAAGTAATCACCACAAGAAGTCTAATAACCGTCTGTCACTGTACAGTTACTGTGAAATTGCCTGTATTCCCTGTGCTGTGCATTACATCCCCCTGACTTATTTAGTTTATAACTGGCAATTTGTACCTCTTAATCCCCTTCATCTTTTTTGCCCATCCCCTCACCACCCAACAAGTCTGGCAACTGTCAGTTTGTTCTCTGTATCTACAAATCTGTTTGTTTGGTTTGTTCATTTGTTTAGTTTTTTAGATTCCACATGTAAGTGAAATGATACGGTATTTGTCTTTCTTTGACTCATTTCACTTAGCATAATACCATCTAAGCTCATTCATGTCATTGCAAATAGCAAGATTTCATCCTTTTTCATGGGAATATTACCTGTAGTAATATTCCAGGTATTCCATATGTGTGTGTGTGTGTGTGTATGTATGTATATATGTGTGTATATATGTGTGTGTGTATATATATATATATATATATATATATATATATATATATATATACACATATATGTATATATATACACACACACATATTATATGCCATATTTTACCTATGTTGCTTCTATATTGTTGGCTATTGTAAACAATACTGCATATGTATTTTTGAATTAGTTTTTTCATTTTCTTAGGATAAATGCCCAGAAATGGAATTGCCAAACTGTATGGTAGTTTCAGTTTTCATTTTTTGAAGAACCTCCATACTGTTTTCCATAGTGGCTGCACCAATTTACAATCCCACCCACAGTGCACAAGGGTTCCCTTTTCTTCACATCCTCTCCAACACTTGTGTGTTGATTTATTGATGATAGCCATTCTGACAGGTGTGAGGTGATGTCATTGTGGTTTTTACCCGTATTTCCCTGATTACTAGTGAAGTTAAGCACCTTTTCATGAGTTTGTTTGCTATCTGCATGTATTCTTTGGAGACATGTCTATTCTGTCCTTCTGCCCATTTTTAAATTGGTTTATTGTCTTTTAGATGTTGAGTTGTATAAGTTCTTTATATATTTTGAATATTTATCCCTTATCAGATATATAATTTGCAAATATCTGCCGTCCGTTCAGTAGGTTGCCTCTTCATTTTGTTAATGATTTCCTTCAGTGTGCAAAAACTTTTGGTCTATTTGTTTATTTGTTTATTTTGTTGCCCTTGCCTGAGGAGACACATCCAAAAATATATTTTTAAGATCAACGTAAAAGAGTTTACTGCCTATGTTGTTTCTAGGAATTTTAGGGTTCAGGTGTTACATTTAAGTCTTTAATCCATTTTGAGTTTATTTTTTTAAACAGTGTAAGATAGTGGTCCAGTTTTATTTTTTTAAACATAGCTGTCCAATTTTTCCAGCACCATTTATTGAAGATTTTTCTCCATTGTATATTCTTGCCTCCTTTGTTGTAAGTTTAATTGACCATATAGATGTGGGCTTATATCTGAGCTCTCTATTCTGTTCTATTGATCTGGTGTGGTTTTGTGCCAGTACCATACTGTTTTGATGACTATAGCTTTGTAGGATAGTTCGAAATTAGGGAGAGTAAGGTCTCCAATTTCAATTTCATTTACATCTGCTCTGGTCTTTATTATTTCCTTCCTTTTACTTTGGGCTTTGTTTGTTCATCTTTTTCTAGTTCCTTTAGGTGTAAGGTTACCTTGAGATTTTTCTTGTTTCTTGAGGTGGCCTGTATTGCTATAAACTTCCTCTTTAGAAAGGCTTTTGCTGTGTCCTGTGATTTTATAACATTGTTTCCATTTTCATTTGTCTCAAGGTATTTTTTGATTTCCTCACTGACCCATTGGCTGTTTAGTAGTAGCATGTTGTTCAGCCTCTACATGTAGTTTTCTCCAGTTTTCCTCTCATAATTGATTTCTAGTTTAATATGATTGGATCGGAAAAGATGCTTGATATAATTTCAGTCTTCTTAAATTTACTGAGACTTGTTTTGTGGCCTAACATGGGATGCATCCTGGAGAATGTTCATGTGTACTTGAAAAGAATGTGTGTTCCACTATTTCTTGGATGGAATGTTCTGTATATATCTAATAAGTCCATCTAATATAATATGTCACTTAAGGCCAATGATTTCATGTTGGTTTTATCTGGATGATCTATCCATTCATGTAAGTCAGGGTATTTAAGTCCCTACTATTATAGTTTTACTGTCAATAATCTCTCCATTTATGCCTGTTTTTATTTGCTGTATGTATTAGTTCTGCAATGAATTCTTACATTGATTTTTATTTGAACTCATTTTAATTTGACTTATTATTTATCAGATTAGCTTCATGTAGTAAGGTAACATCTCGTTTTTCATTTTTGATTAGTACATAGAGGGCTTATATGATTACAAATAGTTATGTTTAGGGACATAAACTTATTTCTTCAGGTTAAGTGCAGTTATTTGCTGTGAATTAAATATAATCTAATAACTAAAATATTACTATTTTTGATGTACATATCAGAACCTAGATATAATTGGCCAGAAAATGTAATGCTTTCATTTAGCTAATTTGCAGCAAAGGCTATGTTTTTCAGTAAATATTAGTTTGAGCCATATAGAATTGCTGATATTTGACCACTTTTGACCTACGGATATGACAGTTGCATTTGGTTCAACCTAATACTAAAAGCCAAAACATGGAATGTTATACTAATTAAAACATTAACAAAACAAAACATGGAATGGGCAACACCTCACTCTTGGCGTGCAAATTTTTGTGCTAAAAAAATAAAACACCCCAAAAACAAAATAAAAACATATTTCTGAGGAACTTGCTGTTTTTAATATCATCAAATAAATGTGAAAAAGCTAATTAAAACTATTAATAACCAAAAAACTGAAGGTAAAGTTGGAAAGCCTATACCAATTAAAGTTGGATACACAGCAAAAAATACATATGAATTACTCTGAAATAATTTTGTGTTTCCTAACTAACATCAAACTAACCAAACTTCCTGATTTTAATTTAGTGAGGAACAACTTCTTGGTTATTTTAATCTACTTTTGGTACTTATTTCCTTTTTTTATTGTTACAGGATTAGATTAAATAACACCACCAGTGTGCTCCTTTTTAAAAGAGGAAATTCTGTTCCAAATATTCTAAGGTGACTTTCAGCAATAGGCTGCCATACAAACAGGGGAAAAAAAAGTCTAACATGGTTTAAAGAATATTTATTTAAGCAGTAATTATGATTGGAAAACATTAACATGTCAATGAGGTATGGTTTAGAGGCCTCTTTAGTTCATTTTTTTGGAGTTCGTTAAAATGAAATGAAATTGTAAAAACTGAAACCATGAGTATTTTTTCTCTTTGAACTTTAGTGTCTGTTGAAATTGGAAAGAAAATTACATAGCAACTTATGCATGCCACCAGGAGAGATCAGCTACCTTCTAAGGGCTTTCACGAGGTGGCATTGCCTTTACTCATTCGTTTATTAAATGTCTATGGTATGCCAGCACTGGACTCACAGATTCCAGGATGTGGACTTTGGCCATGAAGATTTAGACACTTGCTTGGTTAGCATACTGGGACTACGTAGAACTCTCATTCAGGGACAGGCTTGCATTAACCAAACTCACAAGATATGAATGTATAAACCAAAATGCAAATTTATTAGTTTACAATAAGAATTCTTTGCTTCAAATGACTTAGAATGCATATGTGAACCCCCTCAGCAGCATTTCACTGGAAGTTACTCTACAGGGAAAATTAAACTGTAGAAGGCAGCTTGGTAAGATATTAAGAGGGAATGGAATGAATTGCATGGTTCAGTGTTTGATATGGATTTCTGATATTCTGATGTCTCCCATTCCACAATCATGATGCAGCTTCAGAGGAACCAAATTGCTCAAACCTATGAGCCAGAGTTTGTTTCCTGTCGGCAGGGCTTGGATGCAGATTACATCTTTTGAAGATTTCCCTTTCTTTTCTCAATTTCACATTACACTTTCTTCTCAGCCCCAATGTTTCATATAAGCTTACTAAATCAACTTTCTGGCTTCCTGCCTGGCCCCCACAAAAAGGTGCTCAAGAAATGTTTAATCATTTGACACTATCATGTAGCTAGCTACAGAATTCTTATCTTCAAGATATTTGGGGTATAGTTTATTGCATCATTCTGAAGGTGTGTGTGTGTGTGTGTGTGTGTGTGTGTGTGTGTGTGTCTGTGTGTGTGTGTGTGTGTGTGTGTGTGTGTCTGTAATGGGAAGGCCATGATACCTAATTCCTATGTCTTCATACTTTGGGAAAATAAAACTTTTCTGATTATATTATTTTGCAAAAATTCTAGATGGGCTTATGAATTTTCTTTAATTTGTTAGTCAATAGTCAATAAAGATTTAGATGGTGAAGACTCCTTCCAGAGAGGAAGGTTCAAAACTAAATGAAACTTAGAGTATCCCCAATTCTTCCCAATATAGAGATACTCTTTTGATGATAGTATGTGTTTGGGTGGGTGGATGGGTTGGGAAAACCTATTTCTGAGACACTTGGAGTTCATACTCAGATGCTTAGTCATTTGTCAGAAACCTGAAACTTGTTGGTTGTAGTCTAATCTTCACTAACTGGATTCCCCCCCCAAAAGAAAACAACAACAACAACAACAACAACAAAAACTGCTGTCCCATTATTTAAATTAATGCATATATGAGATATTTTGCCTGTAAATAAAACAGATAACTTTAATATTTTGCTATAATCCCTCAAGGACTGAGTCTGCAGTGTAGACTAATGGGTTGAAAAGATACTAACTTCGGAGAAACCTAAAAGAAACAATCTTTCAGAATACTTCTGAAACCAACAACTTCTGTTTTCTATTTTATATTTCGATACCTGAAAAAAAACCGAGCCAAAAAAACTTATTTCCCCTTTACTCTCCCCCCCTTTTCTAAAAATAACTCACTCTTGGTTTGTTACCCTATAACACATGCCAAAATTCAGCCCAGAGTGAATTTTTGTAGCCAACTTAGAACCCCAAAATAGAAACTGCTGACAGTTCCTCAAATACAGTAACACTGGCAGGTGCCTTGGTAATAAATTCACAAGCTTAGAATTCACAAAACAATAAAGTTATGCAAATGGAGCATGTAGGAAGAATAATCAGAAACAAATGGCAGAGCAGTACGTTTTGCACTATGGCATCCTGGTTTTACTAACGTAAGGCAGATAACCCTGAGGCGAATCATAAAGAAATTTAAGATCAAGGAAGGAGGCACAGATGTGAGTACAGCTTGAGGTGACCAGTTAACAATTGACTTCTCTTTTACCACAACCATAAACAAAGATGATACACTGATCATAAGGTTTTACACTTCAGGCATACATAACAAAAGGCAAATGAAAAATAAAAAGGTACCTAACTTGATTGAAGTTATCAGAGTTGCTTTGTTTTAATTGTTCCTTCAGCATCGTTCCCATCAGTCATATTCAAATTAGTTGTTTAATTTTAGTCAAACAATCAAGCATGTAATACATTTTGAATTCCATTTATTTTAAATGACCCTGCTTAATTATCTTTTACTTTTGTTATTAATCTCTGATACTATTGGCATACTGGAAGATTGGGTTTTGTTATATAAAAAGAAAAGGGAATAAGTTCAGTTAACTTATTTTTAGGAAATACAAATTTTCAATTAAAACTTAAAATAGCTCTCATAATCATAGACAAAAACGGAGCTGAGTAATATAGTAGCACCTCTGTTAGGTGTGTGGTAAAATGTTACTTTTTGAACCTGTACTATGGCTTTCAGGATGTAACAGAAATGTTTAACATTTCTTCTGTTTGTTTTTTTATCACTGTTAAGTAACTCCCAAAGGAATACACAATGGCTGTTGTGTGCATAAGTAAAACATATTGGTATAATGATTATTTTTAAATATAATAAAATAATCATCCTATTTGAAGTAAAGAAAGTGTAGACTACTATACGTTTTTTGGAACAGGAGCCGTAACTACCCTTTTTCATGCTATATTGCATTAACTAGCACTGTTGTCGGATGCTTGATAGATTCTTAAGATTACCTGAAATAAAGAACATTATCATTTGCAAACTTAGGTTCACAAAAGTTGAGTTCAAAGGCATGATGGGGGCCATCTGTGCAAAGCCTCTCAGGAAAGGGTGGTCTAGAGTAACATCTAGAGTTAGACACTAAGGTTTGCAGAGGCAGAACTGAAACACACACATAATAGACTTCGTCAGGTTCAGTACACCTACTATGAGCACATTTGCCAGGCATTCAAAAGATAAACTTATTTTAAAATGTTGCCAATGTTTTTGAGTTCTAATTAAATTTCTTTTTAGGAGAAGAATGAGAACTTTATAGAGATACTAAATAATTTTCCTGATAATTTCCTCATTTAAACATTTTCAGGCTAACAACCAAAATATTCTGGTGGAAACAAGGTTGACTAGTAAATATTGTAATGTGGTGTGATGAGAGTGCCCCTAATAGGCTTCCTCATCCCATCTCAAAGATAATTTTTCATTTTTTCAGAAGTCTGCAATTTGTAGCTGTGCTTAAGTGTGTGTGTATGTGTGTGTGTGTGTGTGTCTGTGTGTTTGTGTGTGTGAGATTTTTTTTAAAAAATCCCCTTCCTATTTACTTAAACTTGATTGTTGCTTCTGTTCTGGCATATAATTTTTCTAATCAAATTAATGAAAAATTATTTAACTTAGTGAATACATTCCGTAATTGAGCCAATAAAAAAAATGGAGCACTTTGGAAGGGGTCTATGGCAACCGAATCCAAAAAAATTGTTCTGTCCCTGGCTACTCTGTACTAGATGTGAGACTGTCGGCAAATCATTGAGCCTCTGTGGATTTCAATTAGCCCATCTGTAAAATACTTTATAAAAATTCTAGGTGATGGTTAAGTGGTTGAAAAACACTTCTCATTTTGGCCTGCCTTTTGTGTTGAACCTATAGGAAGTTATCCCTTTTCATGTTCAACAGACTGTGAACTAATAGTTTTGTTAGGGGCACAGGAATCAACATGCACGTTCTAACACTGAGAAAGTAGAGACTTGGCTGCATTTCAGAAGTGGAGAACCCTTTGATAAAACACCCATTGTGAAAATATAAGCTTACACAATTACCCTGGCTCATATATTTACTGTGGGTCAGAAGTCTGTTTATCATTGCCAAATTTAGTTGCTTATATTTAGATATTGAATTATGTACTAAAAGTTACTATGTATATCACATTCTCTGATCAATAAAACCAGAAATTATTAACAAAAAGCTATAACAAAATAAATAATTTATTGGAAGAAATAAGCAATTAAAAACTATTTGGTCAGAGGTAATTAAAACTTCAATTATGAGGCATTTAAAAAATACTTACACTATTCAGGGGGAAGAAAACCCTCCTGAAATGAAACAAAGCTGTACTCAGAGGCAAATATATAGTGTTAAATAATTTCACTTTGAATTACAAAAAAATAAAACAGAAAATACTTTAGGAATTTAAAAATGTATATAATATTTGAACATAATATAATATTTAATATATAATATAATATTTAAACAAGGGGAATTGGATGAGATTAAAAAACAAAATGTAAAGAAACAGCTAAAGGCAGACTTCATATAACTAGGAAGTGGTTCTTAAAATTAATAATTGAAAAACCTTTGGAAATAAACATAACTAAGAAAAAATATAAATCACACTTATTAAAAAATGAATAAAAAGTTGAAATGAAATACAAATACATTTCAATAAAAATAGAAATTATAAGCTTATTCTATGTCAAATTTTAGAGCAGGAAAACATTCAGTGACCACTTGTAATTTTGGAATAAAAAACTGTAATATCTGAAATGAAAAAAATTGAAAAAAAAACCACATTACGAATTACTCCTCAAAATATTTTTACCAGTAAGATTTTTAAATTTTCAAGAAGTAAATTCTTGTTTGCATGAATATAAATTGATAAAAAGTATTCCAGTTAAAATTTCTGAAGGTCACATGAATCAGAATATGAAACCTAACAGGAAATATATCACAATAAATATTATTTATAGACTGATCCCTTTTATGATATGTAGGCCAAAAGTCTAAGGAAAATATAGCAAATTAAATTTAGCAATATCTAAAAGAATCATTCACCTCAACCAGGGAAGGCTAAGTGTCAGGATTAATAATTACTATCAATTAAATATTACAGAAATATATCAAAAGAAAGAAGTCTCACTAGAGATGGATCAAATGCATGAAAAAAGCTAACACCTATTCCTGGGGGAAAATATTAATAAACTAGAAATAAAATAACTCTCATTATGTAAGAAAATGTATCTTAATTAGCCAATATCTTCGTGTGAAATTCCAGAGGTATTCTTGCCAAAATGAGTGTACTTTTTCATTTGATGGCATAGTAAAGGTGATTAATGGTAGCTACTATTTCCAAAGGTCAAATAGTTTTTCCAGAGTATTGATGAAAACATATATTTATCTTCATTATTTTCAGAAACTTCATTAAAGTAACAATACAAATTTAAAAGTTTAAACCCACAAGAGAAAGAGAATAGGAGAAGAGATAATTGTGGAGAAGGGATGTCGATACATTTTAAAATTTTTAAAGATGAAAAGAAGCTATAGGAAGGGTGACTAATTTAGACCCATAGAGGAAACTAAAACTCAATGACTAAAGATAGAGTAACATTGACTTACAAGGTATTTTGTTTCCCCAAACTCTAAAGAATCCAGGGATTATGGGAAAGGGATGAAAATAATGGTTAGTTGAAAGTTTGTTTAAGTAGCAGTTAGGTCACCATCCTCTTTCTTGCCCCACCACCTTATGCAGTTATGAGACTATCATTCTTGCCCAGCAGGGTTTGTGAAGTTGATTATTTGGAGAAATTAATCCATAGAATTTTGAGATGTTGGGACACCAGGGATATGGGAAGCTGTGGGTGAGGAATGGAGTTGATAAATAAGGGATTAAGTAAAAGTCTACATATAGAATGTGAGAATTGTCAACCTACTCCCACCTGCTGGCCAGAAGAACTTCGAACTTTAGAAAGAGAAATAAATCCTCACAAACAGAAAAACAAAACAACAACAAAAACAAACCATAGAACAGTTCAGAAGGATACATTTAATGCAGGGAACAGAAGAAACTTTAAAACAACTTAAAAATAGTCTCGGAGAGATAAGAAATTCATGACATCAATTAAGCAAGAAGAGGGTACTATGTTCTATCGTACATCCTTTTTCTCTGCCTTAGACTCAATCAGTCTTTTCTCATTCTTTCTTTCTTTGACTTTGTTCACTCTGACTTTCCATTTATTCGTCCTACACAGTCTTTATGCCACCAGTAATCCTAGGTTTCCATCTTGTGGCTTCTTCAGCTGGGAGGATTCAGGCTGAGAGATCCCATCTCCAGATTCCTCCTGGATTGTTCACGGACAAGTGCCAACATTAGACCAGGCCCGCAATAGTCTTGATGTAGGTGGATTTGCTGCTAAACCTAGTCCAGCACAGACGGCTATAGGCCTGTGTTTTCATTGCCTTAGCCTCCAAGATTCTACTGGAGACTGGAAGAAGAAAAGGGTAAATGAGACGTTTCTAATTTCAAAAATGTCAGAAGAACATTATAGAAGAGATAAATAGGGAAAGTAGATGTTCTTTCAGGTAAGTGGTGGGGATACATGCTGAACCATTTTATCTTTCTAAGAATGCTTTGAATGCCCTTCTCATAGAAGGAAGTAGAGACAAAGGCAGACCTTCTAGCCATGCTGTATGTAGGATGACTGCAAATCATCATCAATAGAAGTGATGAGTGGAGAAGGCGTCCTGATTTTATGTTTGGGAGGCTAATCCATATGTAAGGGGCAAGTGTAAATACATCATGAACTGGTATAATTCACAGCTGCGCAGACATTTTGTAGTTTGCGATTGTTTCCCTCATTTATGATATTGTTCATGATATCACACTAATGTTTTAAATTACATAATTAGAAAAATATAAAGTTCAAACAACAATTTAAAATTTTTCCTTAGGAAAATCAGGAATTCGCCTTCTCTAGTCAGAATGTCTGGAATCAAATTTTCACTTACTGGCTTGCTAGCTGTAGAACCTTAGACAAGTATTTTAACCTCTTGTGCTTCAGTTTCCCCACCTGTAAAATAACAGTAGCACATAGCACATGCTATGTCAGCATCAAATAACTATTATTATTGTTATAAGCATTTTGGTCTAGCCTCATTTTTACTTCCCCGTGAGATGTCGTCTAACTCTGATTATCCATTTGTTATACCTTAACCTCGCTTTTACATTTCATGTTTTCATATGCACACACTGACGGAAATGTAGCCCACGTACATAAGTGCAGATCAGCTGGGCCATGAATTCCATAAACAGAGGCCTGTTCCTATATTGTCTTCTAATATGAATAGCAATATCTTCATTTTAACATAGGCACTTTTCACTGTGAATACATGTAAAGTCCTGTTCTGTCTATTTTAATGAATGAAACAGGTAGAAATTTGGTTGCAATCCTAGCCATGTGGGAGAGATTCATCTATTACCACTAGTTTAATCTTTTGCGGAATAGTTCTAAAAAGTCACTTTTCCAAGTTGAGGTGGGTATAGCTGTAAAGCACACAGCTGTTAACGAGTGAAAGCTGACATTTTATCATGTGAATTTTATGTTTCATAAGCTGGCTATCTATTGCCAGTATTTATACCTCATCTATTTTCTTTTGAGGAAGCCAACTGAACAGTAAGTTCTTGTGGATGTATTTCTTTAAAAAGTAGTGGTGCCATACCACGTACTGTCATTATTTAACTGTGACATTCTGACAGTGTGTCAGAAAAAGTGGTGGCGGTCTGAAATTTACATGCCTAAGTTTGTAACTAAAACTAATTTTGTCAGGGAGTATTTTATAATTACCAAATTAAAGAACTGTATAATTAAAGTAAAATGAGCTCTGCACGTGCCTAGAAACATAATTTCTTAATGCTTTTGTTAGTTTTTCCCCAATGACATTATTTTGGAATATACATATATGATTTATTTCAGAAATAGTGAAAGAGTAAGTTTGTTTTCCAGAGATTTGCTATCACTTTGAGAAATCCATGCACGACTTACTGTGTTGAATTATTTTCACGTTCAATTTAGTGACTTTTAAAAGAGGAACAGCAAATTAACCAACTTCAAGTTTCCCCCTCTTTCTCATACTTCTGTATTTTATTTATAGCAGAGGAAAACCTTTCTTCATTGCTTCCTGTCAGCTGTGCAGAGGCAGTTCTACTTAAACTGGGTAAAAGAATATCCAGAATACTTTTGAGCACTTTGAGTTAATCTCTGTTAAATTGATTAAGATGATTATTTTTCTAGTTCAGTTGATGTGGAGCTTAAGAGCAATTTATTTTTACAACCCTCCCATATAAAACTTCAAAAAGTTCTTTCTGTAGAGGGAATTTATTTTTACAGATTACAAGTGTAATAAATTTATTTTTACAGATTGAAAGTGTAATAACTATTATTTATAGTTTGGATTCTAATGTTATAATAATAGGAATTCTTAATTCCCTAATCTCGAGTTTTCCTGACATGGGCACTTGCTCACTCTTTAGCCAGTGAAAGACTTGAGAAGTATGTATGTTCTATAGTGAATTTTATTACCATTGGGCAGAAAGCTTAGTAGCCATACTGAAAAGATTTCATTATCGTGGGTGTATTTGAAGGAGCCTATTTAGGAAATAATTGGGCAAGTGCCAATTACTTGAATTACATTCAAGAAAGATGGTACATGTTTATGAAACCATCTCTCTTTCTAACACTTGAAAGTGGTGGAAAATAACCTATATGGTTGTGAAGAAATTATATAGAAATTATATAGCTGTGAATGATGGAAAAATCAATTAACATCTCTGGACCTCAGTTGTCTCATGGATAAAATATAGATATTGCTACCCTCTCTAGTGGGCTCACAGAGTTTTTAAATTAGATGATAACATAATCAATATGAAAATGCTTTGAAAAGTATAAAGCACTATGCAAGTATAAGGGATTATTATTTTTCATGTGGTTTTGTCATTTATTCGTTAATATGGTGTCTTTCATTAATTGATTATCAGATGGTAAACCAATCTTGCATTACTGATATAAATCCCATTTGGTGAAGGTATGCAATACTTTTAATATATTAATGGATTCTGTTTGAGGAATATAGGTCTACAATTTCCTTTTCTTGTAATGCATTTGTCAGATTTTGGTATCAGGGTGATTGTGGTTTTATATAATGCATTGGGAAGAAGTCACTTGTCTTCAATTTTCTGTAAGAGTTGGCAGGAAGTTGGCATCATTTTTTCCTGAAATATTTGGCAGATTTCAAGAGTAAACAGAAGCCTTGAGCTTCCTTTGTGGGGAGATTTTAAATTATAAATGCAAATCCTTTAATAAATATAGAACTAGTCACACTACCCATTTCTTCTTGAATTTGGTAGTTTGTATTTTTCAAGGAATTTGTCCATGTCATCTAAGTTATCAAAAGTTTAAAGTTGTTGGTAATATTCTTATTACACTTTGAATATCTGTTAAATCTGTAGTGATGTCACAAATTTTATCCCTGATATTTTTAGTGTCTTCTCTCATTTTTCATGATCAGTCTGATTAAAAGTTTACCAGTATTATAGATCTTAAATAATCAGCTTTCAGTTTCATTGATTTCTCTCTTATTTTTCTGTTTTCCATTTAATTAATTTCCATTCTGATGTTTGTCACTGCCTTTCTTCTGCTAGATTTGGTTTTCATTTGCTCTTCTTTTTCTAGTTTTGTAATATGGAAGCTGATGTAATTGATTTGAGACCTTCCTTATTTTCTAATGTATGTATTTAATGCTATAAAATTTCCCTTAACCACTGCAATGCTGCTTTAGCTACATCCCACAGATTCTGATATGTTGTTTTTTTCATTTTCATTCTGTTTAGAATACATTGTTTAAGTGTACAAAGTGAAGATTTGATATACATATACATTGTGAAAGAATTCCTCCCGTTGAGGTAATTAACACATCCATCACCTCATACATTTACCTTTTTTTTTTCCTTCTTCTTTAGTGAGAACATTGAAGTTTTACTCAGCAAATTTCAGTTTTACAATACAGGGTTACCAACTATAGTCACCACGTTATACATTAGATCCTCAGACCTTATGCATCTGATAATATCTTATAACTGAACGTTTGCACACTTTTACCAACCTCTGCCTATTTTCCCACCCTTAGCCCCTGGCAACCACATTTCTATTTTGTTTCTTTGAGAGTTTTTTTGCTTGTTTGTTTTTTTAGTTTCAACATATAAGCGATACCATGCAGTATTTGTCTTTGTTTGACTGTTTCACTTAGTATAATGCCCTCCAGGTTCATCACACATGACAGGATTGTCTTCTATTTTAAGACTGAATAATATTCCACTATGTGTGTATCTATACATCTATATATCTATATCACATTTCCTTGATTCGTTCATACATTGTTGACATTTAGATTATTTCTATACCTTGGCTATTGTGAATAATGCTGCAGCGAACATAGAAGTATAGATATCTCTTTGGGATATCTTTGTTTACTTTGGATATATACCCAGCAGTGGGATTGCTGGATCATATGATAGTTCTATTTTTAATTTCTTGAGGAACCTCCATACCATTTTCCATAGTGACCCTACCAGTTTACATTCCCACCAACAGTGTACAAGGGTTGCCTTTTCTTTACATTCTTCCCAGCATTTGTTATTGTCTGTCTTCTTTATCATAATCATTCTAACAGGGGTGAGTTGCTATCTTATTGTGGTTTTGATTTGTATTTCCCCAATGATTAGTGATGTGGAGTACCTCTTCATGTACCTGTTGGTCATTTTGTATACCTTCTTTGGAAAAAAATGTTATTCAGGTCCTTTGGCCCATTTTTAACTTGAGTTATTCGTTTGTTTTTTGCTATGGAATTTTATGATTTCCTTGTATATTTTTAACCCCTTATCAGATATGTGCTTTGTGAATATTTTCTTTCATTCCACAGGTTGCCTTTTTATTTTGTTGATGGTTTCCTTTGCTGGGCAGAAGCTTTTTAGTCTGATGTAGTTCCACTTGTTTATTTTTACTTTTGTTGCCTTTGCTTTTGGTGTCACACAACACTTTTTTAATTTCCCTTTTGATTTTTTTTTTTTTTTTTGACTCATGGATCTTTTATAAGTGTTTTATTTTCCAAATATTTGAACATTTTCCCAGATATCTTTGTTAGTGATTTCTAATTTATTCCAGTGGGTCAGAACATAGCTTGTATGAACTGAATTCTTTTAAATTACTCAGAGTTGTCTTATAACGCAGAATATGGTACCACATTAATAGGCAAATGTTCCATGTGTACTTGACAAGTATGTGTGTTCTTCCATTGAGTTTTCTATAAATGTTAATAAGTTCAGGTTAGTTTATAGTGCTATTCAAATCTTGTATGTCCTTAATGATTTTCTGTGTACTTTGTCTACCAAATATCTAGAGAAGAGTATTGAAATCTCCTACTATAATTGTGGATTTGTGTATTTCTCTTTGAAAGTCTATCAGTTTTTTCATGTACTTGGAAGCTCTTGGTAACATTAACAGTCTTTGGTGATATACTTTGCTCTGAAATCTACTTTTTTAAAAAATGTTTTTTTCCCAAAAGATTTCTTTTGATTAGTGTTAAGTTGGTATATCTTTTCCAATCCTCTCACTTTTAACCTATTTATATTCTTATATTTATAATGTGTGTCTTGAAGGTAGCATACAGTTGAATCTTGCTTTGGTATTCAATCTGTCAATCTCTGCCTTTTAATTGGATTGTTTGACTACTTACATTTAGTGTGATTATATAATTAGGTTTGAATCTATCACCTTGCTATTTATTTTCTACTTTCCCTATCTCTTCTTTGTTTCTTTTTTTTCCCTTTTGTACCTTCGTTTTGATTAATTGATTTTTAAAACTGATACCAGTTTATCTTATTTTGTTAGCTTATCATCTACAACTCTTGGTTTTATTATTTTATCAATTTCTTTATGGTTTAAAACTACAATGATATTTGTGCCCACTTTCATGGTTGTTGAAAGATGTAAAGAGACAAAATTGTAAAACATTTCAGAAACATATAGAAATCTCCCAACAAATTACTTATTTTATTATTATTATTTTGTTATTATTATTTTCATTTTAAAAATCACAAGACACAATATCTCACTTTTAAATGCATGTCTACTTAGATTCATTTTCTATTTCTGTTAAACAAGCTTATGTGCAAACTGTCATAAGCAAACTGTTACATGGATCTACTGAAGAGAGTAGCATCTTAGATCTAGACAAGTGGTAACTGCTAATGTAGACAATTGGGTAAAGTTTATTGAGATGCATTTTTTTAAAGGATACTTAATACGACACTCAAAATATTCTTCAGGGAACGAAAGTCCCTATCTAGACAAAACATTCCTAATAACAATTCACA
Source organism: Rhinolophus sinicus (assembly GCF_036562045.2). Lineage (NCBI taxonomy): Eukaryota > Metazoa > Chordata > Mammalia > Chiroptera > Rhinolophidae > Rhinolophus > Rhinolophus sinicus. The sequence goes on from NC_133758.1 coordinate 96,361,158, forward strand.
AAGTCATTTATTTGTGATTTCCATTACCTCCTTTCCCTACTTACATAACATCTCCTCCTGTAAAGGAAGATGCAGATTTAATTCTTATCTTTCTCAATAAAAGCTGGACTGTTAATAAAAAGAAATTTAGCATCATGGGATTTTAACATATCTCTATGGTACCTTACTCATCAGTTTTTTAATGCTTAGGTCACTGAAGTTACCCACTGGGAAACATTTTGGCATTCCCTAAGGTGAAATATAGAAGCTATTTAATAGTAAATACTTCATGTCTTATGAACTTTTGGCAAGGGAGGTAATTAGTAACTTGCTATTTAAAACCACTAAGGGAATTTATGGTATATAAATTCTTAATGCACAGTTATAATATATTAGACATAATTTAATGGAAACAATAATAGGAACATTTCAAATCATCTGGGCTACAGAAAAACTTGCCTATGTGTATGGTGTGCAACTTAGCTGTGTCTATAGGCAGAATATTGACAGTGAGAGAAAGGAGCTATTCCTCAAATCAGAATTAAAACTAAAATGCAAATTCATGTTCTCATATTTTTATCTATAAATAAAATATGGTTAAAATAAACTCTTTCAAAAAGACAGCAAAATATAAAGCATAAGAAATAAATTTCTAACCTTGATCCTAGCTAGAAGACTCTTTTGTTTTCTCAACTTTATTTGAATATATATACATACATACATATACACACACATATATATACATATATATATATATATATAATTTTTTCCACCAAAAAGAATTGTATTCTTTTATCAAAAAGTAAGAAGAGATGATATTTATAACTAAAGTAATAGTTTCATATAACCCAGAAATAGTTTCTAGGAACTTTTATTTTTTTCAGTAACTCTGTTGGGACCTGACCAAATTATGTTTGCTTTTACTAGAATTCTTTTCGGTAGTGGGCAATTCAATAGGGAGATCCTTTTGTAGGGTCTTAATGAGTAATTACTGGGAGTGGGGTGGGGTGCATGGTATATTTGACAGAAAATATTCAGTTTTTTTACAGTTTGTCATTAATATAATGTCCAAAATCAGGTATTTCAGATTGCAGTGATTTGTGTCTTTAGATTACCATTAGTGTCTTTAATCCAGTAGATACAAATGTCTAATAGTATATCATAGTAGGGGCATCATTTACTGATTAGTTACTATGGATAGGAACTAAGATAGGAACTAGGTTAGGCACTTGGCTTTTATTGTCTCATTGACTCTTTCCAACAAGCCTATGAGGTATTATTATCCCCATCTGACAGATAAAGAAATTGAGGCTGAGAGGTTAAGGATATTGGCCAAGTAGCAAAGAATTCTAATAAAGTTGTCCAATTTCAAGCCAGATGACAGTGACAATTTCAGGCTATCTGTGTTCACAAATGATCTCCAGAAATAGTTGTGGTAGTATTAATACTAAAATAGTAAATCAAATTAATCTGTCATTCTGCTGGTCTCAAAAGCGTTGTTTTTTTTTTTTTTTTTTTTTTTTTGGATCCAAATTACCATTGTAAAGTTTTCAGGGAAGATAGAATCTGCATATTTTGAGCCTTTGTTTTGGCAGAAAAAAATAGGAGTTAAAAATGTGCAATTTGTTCAAAGTGCAAATATGCTGTGGCATTTTGGCATTATTCCAAGGGCACAGATTTAACTTGGAATTTTGGTCTTTGTTACTAGGAATGTACTGTTTATCAAATTCAGTGTTAACTGCACAGTTGAAGATTTTCTAGCAAAACTCTTTTTCTTTTTAACTTAAAAAAATTATTTTACCAACTTCTGAGGGTTGGTAAGTAAAATACACAAGGAACTATGGTCTTGGATAAGCATGGTCTCCTATTAAAGGGTAATCAGTGAGGTCACCATGGAGTTTGTATAATCGGAATTTGGATAATCTGGAGTCTCTGCTAAAACCTCATGGCCTCACATCTTAAGGGAAATAAGAGAAGATGTGGTTTATAACCCTTCATTGCCTTTGTCAGTGAAATAACCAGGCAGCAAACACCTGTCAGGTGGTAGTAGGTGCTCCTGAGAGATTTGACAGGTAATATTTTCATCAGGTGAGTTGGTCATTCTGTGATCTGAAAGGGTTATTGTGCTTACAAAGGCCAGAATTTCCATTCTTCTAAATAATGTTGAGTCCCTACGTATAAAATGTGTTCAAATTAAATATTATTAACATGGGATATATTTTAACCTATTGCTGAAAAATTTGTCCTGGCTTACTTCTTAATTGCTTTCAGAAATTTCCCCCCTTTTGTGCTTTCAGAGCTGATAATTCATGTAGGTCATGTTAGGTATTGTTTTCTCTCACGTGCTAGAACAAATGCTAATTAAGAGATCATTGACCATAGGAATCATGATTGTCCTAGCTGACCATAAGTAGAATTCAAGAAATTGTTCATTTAAGAAAGTCTTGTTTAATAAAAATACATGATTCAAGAACCTAAAACTGTTCTAAAAATAGACTTAATTTTTTAAAAGTACAAATTGTCTTCTAGTAGGGCAGTTCTCTTTATTAATCAATAGAAGATGAAAAAGACAATCTTTCAAGGTAGCAGTGGACTGATGAAGAAATTCCTTTAGCTTATTTTGCCCCCCAAATATATATATAAAGAGGTGGGGTTTTTTTTACAAGATGAATGAGGAATAATTCAAATTCATTTTATCTCTAAGTTAAGGCCCTAAATATCTGTTTATCGTTGTTGTTTGATTGGATGACTGATTCTTTTCCATGTTGGTCCCTGCTGTACCTCCATTCAGCATTTTTCATTTGACCTATATTTTGGGGATTTTACTCCCCCTGGTGGCCTCTGGCATGCATTAGAGCTGATCTTTTCCATGGATTCTAGTTAATTGTTCTTGTTGGTTTCTGTTCAAGCCTCATGTCTCACATGTGTAGTAATGTTTATGTTCCAAACGCAGAAACAACCCCAAAAGTTTAAAGGTAGATATTTTAAGTGTTAGGCACTAAGTTTTCTCAAAAATTTCCTGGAAAGACTAAAGTAGATTGACGCTAATTTAAAAAGTATAGAAAGGACATTCTGAATGTTCGAATGCTAAATGTAATTGGTTTAATTAAAAATCATTTGCTAAAGAAAAGTTATGTTCGTATTCCTAATGAAGAAAGTTTCTTTCTTCCTCTTCATATAGCAGTAATTGTGCTGTGAAATAGAAAACTGTTTGCATTTTAAAGCATTCATAAGACCTTTGTAATCGATAGCTTGTTGTTACAAATGGAACAAGATGATTTCAAAGTATATTTACTTTGACAATGCTTTGAAACAAGAATCACCCATGGCCATTAAATCTTTATGGCTATTTCTTCATGAGAGAATTTGGATAATTTTATACCTCAGTAAATGGCCACATGCCATTTTGGCCCCTGTAATTTTGCTTTTATTGGATGCCCCAATCTCCATTACACAACGTGTTTCCCCTTTCATTTATGTTGGACGAAAAGATGGACATGAATATTCCTGAGAGCTATTTGTTTTAGGTTGAAGAGAAATGTTGTCATTTTCACATTGTTTTTTCTTTGTTTTGTTTTGTTTTTTGTGTTTTTTTTTTTGTTTGTTTGTTTGTTTTTTGGTCACTAAAAGAAAAATTATCTGACCAGGAAATGGTATTTTTTAGGAAACATTCTTTCAGAATCTTCTTCCCAACCTGATACCTGTAGGATGTGGCTACTTTTTGATAGCTAATAGTCAATAGGATTGAAAGACACTTTTACCTTACACATTTACAATAGACACTGATATGTGTGATTAGTGACGCTCATCATTAATATTTACTAAATCTCAAAGCAGGAGAAGCTGGGAGTTTCCCATTGTTTACTTGGGATCCAGAGGATGAGTTCAGATCATTATTCTTGGTCTGAGGTGAGTAGAATAGCCAGTGTGCCACTTTATTTTGTTTCCTAGGTCTAAAAATTTCTCCCCAGTTTTTCCTAATTCGTGGGTGTGGCATTCACAGGACAATCTGGTGGCACAAAGATAATGGTATCTATCAGCCAATTTCTTCTTATCATACCATGGGATGGGAGTTTAAAAAATTGTTCTTGCTTATTCTGTGCACCACACCAAATGAATATTTTATAGCATATCTTTTTAGAACACAAAACTTTGTGAAAAATATAATTATTCACCACTTTAATGTAACACCATCCAATCCTGGTTACTAGCACTGCAAAGTACGTACCACTCAGCAGTTGCCAGAATATACAGCAGTGTGTATTTTTAAAGCATATTAAAACTTTCCAAATGAAATCTGTTTTCCCACTCTTACCGGAAAGTAGAGGAAAATGAACACTTCATCAACAACACTCTTAATTATGTTACCAAGAAATAAAACATGAAGAAAAGTTTTTAGATACTATGAGTCCTTGATCACAACCCTCTGCCGGAGGTCAGGAGGGGATGCTTTTTATAATATAATTAATCGTTGTAAAAACTTCCATTATTAGACAATTCTTCCTTAGACATTTGCTTGGATTTGTAGCCAGTAATGGGAAAACAACACTAAAAACAACAACTCCCACATATGTTGTACTTATTCCCATTCAGTTAAAGTCAACAAAGGGATCTTTGACAAAGTCGATACATTGCAACATTTTTCAAATCTGTATTTCAGAGCCCTCCTTCTTTGCAAAGTAGGAAGGTAAGTGTGGGTTTGGAAAGAGGTAGAAGGTTGAAAGGGTCATATATTCTTATTTCCCCTTTTAAAAGAGAGAAGAGCTAAGTAGGAGTTACAGAGTCGAAAGGAGCGTTATGCAGTAAGTATCCTGTGTTTCCCCAAATTCTCTAATCATAAAAATCTCCTGGATTACTTAAGAAAAATATCAATTTCTAGACTGCTCCACAAAAGATTCTGAATTTTGAAGTGGGACACAGGGAAAAACACCTGTATTCCAGATGACTTATAATCAGAAGAATTTGAGAAACATTTATCTGGTTTCATGATTGTAAAGGCAGTGTAACCAATTTGGACATGGAATTTGGAGTGAAAATTCATATATTCATTTAAGAAACATTTGTAGAGCACTTATTATGATTTGGGTTTTGAGCACAATTACTAGATGTGTGATTTGGGACATTTTTTTTTTTTTTAACCTTCTTTGAACCTCAATGTCTCATTTTGAAAATAAGTTTAATATCTTACTCATAGGTTATTGGGGGATTCAATTAGATAGATGCTAAACATGGTTAATTTTTACTCAGCAATGTTATTTTTTTTCATATAGTTATACTGTAGGAATAATTAATTATCCCAATTAGGTTTTGTTGTTGTACACCATGTTCTCCTTACAAAACCACACATCTGTTCTTCTGAACTGGCATTTTGGAGATTTGGACATCAAGAGTCCCTTAACATCTTCCAGGAGTCCAAACCTGTCCTAATAACAATTTCCTCTCTCCACCTTCTCTTTAGACCTTTTAAAATGTGTGTTTCCTGCCTAAGTTCATATCAAACACGTTTTTCAGCTGCTTGTAGCACTATTAAAATGACAGCTATTATTCATTAAGCACTTGCTATAATCCAGGAACAATCTTAGGGACTGTTTGTATTATTACATCTTCCCTATCTTACTGCAATGTAGGTTTTATGACCATTTGGATGGAGGAGGACAAATGCAGTCATTAAGACAGTCGTACAGCAGAACATTGAAGAATAGAAGTTACTTCATTCCAGATATGGCAGTCTTCAAGCCCAAGTTCTGGCCATGGTTCTGGCCACATAAACCATTCCTATAACTTGAGAATAATCATTTTTTTCCCCAAGATCGAAAAATGCCATTTTCACAATGGCTTTCTTCTCACTGAAAGTGAAACTCAGTACTTCCAAAGGCCCACACAGCGCTGCACCATATGCCTTACGTGTTCAAGGACCTTTGCACTTCCTGTACCCTCTGTCTTCCTGTTGTCCCCTAGAGAGAACCCACAGTTCTCCTCCACCTCACTGGGGACGGACATCTTACCTAATTACCTTATGTGAGAGAGCTTCTGCACACAGATATTGCCCCTCCTGTTCGTTGGCTGATTTGGCATCTGTAACAGGGATCCATAGCTAACGTCTACTGTGGATTTTTAAGTTTCTTTTGTATTTCTCCCCGGTATAAATCCTCAAGAATGGTGGCTCTATTTATGCCACTGCCATATCCCTTGTGCCTAGCACATAGCAGGGACTCGATAAATATTTGAATCTTGAACATTGAATTGGGGGACATATTTGATATTCTTTATATTAGGAATATTATAATTTTCAGAGCAATTAAAGCCTCATAGGTGATGTCTTGGTAATTATTCTAAGATAGTCTGCATACTTTCCATAACAGAGTTCCTGACTAAAAAAATGTGTTGTTGGATTTCACTTTTTGTACCAACAGGCATATCACTATGAAGAAAATAAAATGTCTTTTTCTAAATAGAATATCTAGAATAAAAGAGTCTTTGAAAAGACCCCTTGCTCAAGTAACTTAGTAGCTATTCACTATTAATACTCAATACGGTTCCCGTGAAGCTGGAGCATTAGAATGTATACAAGTATTAAGCACTACCTCTGTATTAGGAGGTACTCTACCTGCCGAGGGAGTATGTCCTATGTGCCAACTCTGATCATCATTGATTATTATTAGTAGTATTATTGTGTACATTTGGTAATGCTATTTCAATAGGTGTCAGGTTTTTCTTTTTTTTAACCTGTTATTTTGTTTTTACTCTGAAGTTTGCCCTCCAGCAAATTAGATTTATAGGTGCCCAGAATTATTGTACGTGTGTGTAACTTAGTGATTTAAGGATATAGTTAGCCACCTTGTCTTTTCTCAGGTAAGTTCTAGCAACATCATTTCACTGATGCCTCAAGTAATGTGAATGCCAAGTTTTGAAAAGCAGTTTATTTGGGGGAGGCAGTCTTTTTGAGTATTTGGACCCCGCGAGAAAAAAAAAAAATCTTAGGAACTAACTGGGTGTGATATTCATTGGCATTTGTTCAAAGCCATGTTTCGCAACTGTCAGCCTCAGCGTCCACCTGATTTCCCTTTACCACTAGCTGGTCAGTGATGTATCTTCGTCAGTGCTACTATTTCAATTTCCTCTTTCAGGTATCTGTGTTTCCTTCCTTTTCACTCTCCCTTTCCTCCTCACTTTTAGCTACTTTTGAAAAAAGAGTAATTTAGTGATGCGTAAGATGCAAAGGACTTTGGAAGCAAGAAGGTGGCTGTGTATATGTGTATTCTGTGACAGAGGTTTCTAAGTGTGTCCCACTGGAGATGGTTAGTACATACCATAGTTATAAGGGGAAACTCCAAGTTTCCCAGAAATAAAGGTCAAGAGACGTGGAACAACTTTTTTATTATTTGCTTTCAAAACAGAGGGGGTATGATTTATGTAGGATATAAGCTTCTGTCATAGTTGCGCAGGTGTTGCGGTGAAGTCCTGACCCCCGTGTAATCCCCATAACGACACGGGGCAGGGACCGGCGTTTGCTTTGTTGTTACTGAGCTGCTTTCCCAGAGGTCTTTAAGTTTCTGAACCCAGCTGCTGGGGAACTGGACGGCCCCGTGCTCTATGCAAGAACACTGTTTTTAAGTGCAACCTGAAGTACATTTTATAATCCCTGTCGAGTTAAATGACTGTCGGTTTGCAATGGCGCTTCTATGGTTGAGTAGAGTAACTCGTAGTAATTCTCTCTTTAAAAAAATGAGTTTAATATTCACCTTTGAATGCTAAGGTGTTTTTCATTTCTTTGTTATTGCATAAAATAATCACAATTATTTGAAAAAGGTAAACGATGGACATTATGAGATGCATTTTTTGATATTGACTTCGATAAGTCAATTGCTGATTTAATTATTTATTTTTGTTATTAAAAGAAGATAATATTCTTCCATAGTGCTTTAATATGGTCTTTGCTCCCCCCACCCCCCAAAAAAGATTGATGGCTTAGTAAATATTTGCAAGTCATCACAAAAAATTGATTTCCAATTTCATTCTGCCTTCCAGTATTTCCATTTACCAGGGCTTCAATATTTTTAAAGCTTTTATGTGCCATGGATAAAAAAAAAAAAAAAAAGGCTACTTGAAAAGTTTTAACTTTATTTTAAATCTTGTTAATGCTTTTTATGATGTGGGGGGAAAGCACTATATATTTAAGTTACCATTTAAAGTTAAGTTAAATTCAAGTTCAGAACCAGGACTCTGGAGCCAAACTACTTGATTGTGAATCTCTGCTCCATCACATCCCAGCTGTGTGATCTTGACCAGTGAGTTAACCTCTCTGTGTCTCATTTGTAAAAGATAGATGATAAGAATGATACGTATCTCAGGGGTGTTATGACAATTAAATGAGTTAAGATTTGCAAACCCCTACATAAATACTTGTTATACAGAGCGGTATAAAGTTTAACTTTCCCACCTAGATGTCTGAGATACACTTGTTCACTAATTATTACAACTTTATCATGAAATTATTAGCTTTGTCTTAAATCTCAAAAATGTTGAACTCACAGTGAAAGTGACAGTTCACAAAATTGTCCCTTATTTGAGGTGTCATGTGGAAGAGAACATATGTAGTTTACATAACTATGGAAAACAAAAGCTTAAGAAGAAAAGAATTCAAAATAATTGATATTTTTCTCACTATAGCTTTGGGCACCCTTCAAGTGTCAGCTAAGTGGTGATAATATAAGTAGACTGTAAAATACTCGTTTTCTTAAGTATTCCTTTGCATGCCCTCAAGTCGTCCCTGAGGCTTCTCAGTTGTGTTAAGGTTTCCTTAGGCTTCCTATTCAATCTGACTTCTCTGAAAAACATACATGAATAAAGAGACCCTCCTAAACAAACAAATAAAATTAATATTTAACATTTAGCACAAGCTGTAGCAAATAATCCTTTTGAAGAGGACAAAAGGAAATGAGGTAGAATGGAAGAACCAAGAAAATATAATGTTCTGCTTAGGGAAAAAGAGTAGTTTGCTACTGATTTTTAGGCATATATTTTTAAAAAATATTTGAGATGGCGAGAATAAAATTACAATGAGGATTGCCACAGCATACGTGCATATAGTTCCTTGGTCCTCACATTGATTAAAAGTATTTGCCAAGGAGTTACCTCTGGAGGGCAGTGCAGTCTTATATTTGTTGCAGGAGCGTTGGGTGGCTTTAAATTTTTCCTGAAGTTCATCTCAAAGATTCCTGGCGATTCAAAGATGTGAATCGTCCTCTGTTTTAAATACACAAAGGAGACATAAACCTAAAAGTAAAGTCTTTTCTGATAAGGTGGTTAGCCTGTTAGATTGTCAAGGAAGTTACAGAAAGAGGACTTTAAAATCCCCTCTGAAAAGTGATCAGCATTGCTTATACTGAATTGGTGAATCTGGGAGTATAAATAAGGAGCCCACTGGTATTTGTCTTTTTTTCCCCTTGGTTCAGATCCCTGTGTATCTCAACTTAATTATCCTTGTTTTATTCCCTACCTTACTCCAAAATGCAAACCTGTATCTTCTAAGAAAATCTATTGACAGCTTGCGTAGCTGACAGTGTATAGTTGTCAAATCTGTTGACACTACAGAGTATTGTAGAGAAGGTCAGCCCTACAGCCAGCAAAATATTTCCCAGTACCTTAACAAATCAGCAAAATATTTTGAGAAATGCTTTACTTTTATGAACAAAATACCCTGATAGTTATTGGATTTGTCACAGCATCTAAAGTTTCTCTCATAATCATACTGACCTTCACGTGCTATTATATTACAAAACCAACTCTTTATGTAATCAAACCAAAGGAAGAATGCTTAATTAGCTGTACATGACCCTATGTTACAATATAGGCATACAAAAGTTATTTTCTTCAGCGCTATCTAACTATTGGATAAAGAAACGTCTTTATACAATAAGGCCTGGGCTATTTGAAGTCTCAAGAGTAAAGTAATATCCGGATTTTCTTTTTCCTCTGAAGGCTGTTTGAGAGCTTTCAGCAGGGGGATACCACATTTAAAGGTTGCCTAAGATCTCATAACTCCAAGTGTCACAGAAATGTGTAGATTATGAAAGACTTTTCTCATGAGCAAAACAACTGTGCTTTTCAACCCTAAATCATGACAGAGTCTTGTTATACCACAAAGAATTAAAGAATGTTAAGTAAATGACTTTTTTCCCTCCCTCTGTGCCTCTGAGGATGGTTATTAATGTCGATTCTTGCTGCTGAGTGATCCTGAAGCTACTGTCGCAACCTTTTTATTCCCCGAGTGCAAATGAATCCTTTATGAGGTAATTGAAGGAAATTGATGACATTATTTGCTGTATCTTGGGTATCAACAGTATATAAATGAAAAAAACACACAGTTATCACGCTGACCAACACTTTTGGATGGAATGATCTTGAGCTATTTTCTGCCTAAGAAGATTTTGCACTTTTCTGTAACGTGAAGTGGCAGGTACACAACTTTTAAAATGGTTAATTCTTGGTGTTAGTTTACCATCACCTGGTGCAGGGATAAGCTTTTTAGAAATGCAACGAGTCTGACAGTGACCTGTTTCATATTCTCCCATTTTGATTGTTAGCGTATGTACATTCTGAGCCAAGGATGGCTTCAACCTTTAAGTTAAATCTCACCATTTGGGCCATAGCAAATTCTAGGTTGTATGTTTTCAGGGGGGAGGGGGAAAACACTGAAAAGAAATATTATTATAATACAGCATATAGATGAAAGATTTAAATAGAAAGCCAATTTTAAATCAGCACTATTGAATGAGCTACACTAAAAGAACATTCATTTACCTATCTAGGAAAAAGTCACCTTAAATATGGTCTCTAATTACTTTTCTTCTTAGTTATTACATTTGCCACTTCTTTGTGACCTTATTATGACCTTGCAGTTTATGGGCTAAAGGTAACTATTATGTAATAATGAAAATATGCAGACGCAGCTTTACCACCTAGAAAGAATTGGCTTTTTATATTTTGTTTAAATTAACACTCTTTGCTGTTTATAAAACTCTGCTCCATGGTGCTTGAAAGAGGAGAGAAGCATTAATCGCAATTAATGTGCAGATTTGGGCTCTTAGAGATTTGTGTTTAGTGGAGGTGAGTCAGCAGGCCGTGTTACATTAATTATAGTGGTTGATTCTCCACTGGTTTTGACTCACAAGATACACACTGTTCCCAACTTAATAATGCTTTAAAGCATAAATGGCTTAGAAAAAAGGAACCTAAAAATCAAACTATTAATACCGAACTTTGCTTTCTTGTTTGGTTCGATTTGTTTTATTTTACTCATCCAGACCCAAATTTATTCTACTTCAACCTCGTTGTGATTCCATAATCTGACCTTTGTGAAGTAGTCACTTTACTGTTTGGATAAGGTGAGGGAAATGCCCTTGAGAAGGCAATAAAAAACAGGAAATAGAAAAAGTGTGAAAGTGTGTCAGCACATTCTTGGCACATATGCCCTGAAGTAAATTGTTACCGCCTTTGAATTCCTCCTCGTAGGTTCCTTAGGCTTGAAAATAAATGAACTGCAAACACAGCTTGGCCTTGAAGATCCACAAAGCATGTGATATAAGTAATTATTAATTGATAATTAAAAATACTCAGTCTGCCTGTCATCAGTCATTTTTCCACCACCAATCACAAATCTGTTCTTTACTTAAATAGAAATGACAGTAATTATTCCTGATAACATAACGTTCAGATAATACTGATTGCAAAAAAATCACTGTGGGCTATGTTCCAGGCATATGGCTCAACATTTTTACACCCCACATAAACTTTTATTATCTCCATTGTATAGATGAGGAAACTGAGGTACAGAAAATTAAGTGCTCTGCATAAGGTAACACGGTAAATTCCAGAGCAGGATTCCTGCCCCAAAGGACAGTCTGGATAGAGCCTTCGGTCTTAACGTTGGGAGAATATGGATTCTTGAGAGAATGTTCACTTTCAGCAGGGGTCTGTGTCATGCCACTGGAATTAAAATTCTCTCCACAGATTCAAAATGGAGAGTTTTGTAAAGAGCCTATTATCAAAGAAAGGGATAATTTAGGATTTTTTTTGATAGTTAATTAAAAATGGATTGTTCATACCCAATGGAGGCAAATATAAAACAAACAAACAAACAATAAAACAAAAAACATTATCCTTTATAAAAGCTTGGGCTGCAAAACCTGACTTTGAAAGACGGTTGACCTGTATGCTAAAAGTGTACCCATGGTCAATTTTACATAGACATTGGAGACAGATAAAACACCACCTTCAAAACTGCAGAAGGTTAGATATACATGTACACTGGGTGAGCATTAAGAAATAGGTATTTACAGGTACTTACCCCAAAAGTTTGATTTGGTGAAGGATTTAATCCCCGTTTCATTACATTGATCAAAGCAGGACATTTCGGAAGAGAAGCATTACAAAAAGGAAGACTAGTCTTGATAGTTATGTTATGGAGTGTTTCATTCCAGACTTTCATATTTCAAAAATGAAATAAAAGGCAAGTAAGAGATATAAAGTAGATTAGTGGTTTCCAGGGACTGGGGAGGGAATGGGGATTAGCTGTAAATTGGCAGGAGGGATGTTATTAGGGGTGATGGAAATATTCTGAAACAGGATTATGGTGGTAGTCGCACAGCACAGTTTAAATATATTAAAAAAGAATCATTTAATTGTACTCTTAAAATGAGTACATTTATGGCATATAACCTCAATAAAGTTGTTTTAAAATGCATGTAAAAAACTAAAGATCCAGAATTATGTTCTTAAAGAGAACTTATTTGCAACAGATTCAAAATTTCCTCCATATGATATTAATTTACTTCTCAAATTTAAAGACTGATACTAAATTCATATGTTTGGTCGGAAAAGCAGTGAAGATAAATATAAGTGTCCTCCTGCCCTCTTTCCCTTTATTTTTTCCCCTTTTCCGTATTTTGAGGTTGATTCATTTTTCCTTGTTGCCTCTAGAGGGCAGCACGTGTTTTTATTGAAAATACTGACCTCTCAGAAGTCCTTAACTTCCTCAAACAAACTGCAGTAACTTAAGCATCAGGAATGCCAAATTGCTTTAGATAAACTTATTAATTTTAAGGATTCATTCTTAGGGCCTCGATCGAGCCTTCCTTCAGCGACTTGTTGGAGTCAGTCGTCCCTTGGTAACTTATGTTCTAGAAACATCTTTTGGCCCCATCTACAGGGGGATGTAGGAGCAATTTCCCTGGAGATTTTCACAACACTGTTCCTTTGGAAGACTTGGTTTTTAGGTAAAGATAACAGTCACAGAACAAAAATCAGTATTTGCACATGCGGGCAAGGGGAAGATCCAGGAAGTTGTGACATGAATCCCTGAACCTCATAAACGTATAGGGTCACATTAGAAGTATCAGTCAAATGCGATGCTAGTGTTCTCTCTTCGATGTATGAATGATTAGGAATGTAGGATTTTAAAAACTATAAGTTCTTTTGAATTGTGAGATGTAAACATTCTGTTTTTTTCCCTGTTCTTGTCATTTAACTATTTATCTTGTATACAGTAGAAATCGCCAAATAAAGGTTAAAAGGGTAAATTGATTAGCATTAAGTTGTTTACCTCCATGTTATTTTAAGAAATGACTAGGCTAGCTAGCTTCCTCGTACCTCACAATTGATTGCATTTTCCTATTGTCATTTAATTTTTAAAAATCTACAAAAATACACCATTCTAGGATCTTAACAAACCAAATTTATAAGCATTGATTTTGGTGTAAGGATCTGAAACAAATTTTAAGGCCCCTTCACTGTCGTATTTTTATTTACTTCAGTTCAGAAATTCTTCCTACATATCCAACCCAGTTCCTATGTGAAAGAGTTGAAAAAATAAAAAGTAAAAAATAACTTAAGAATTGTCTGAACAGACATTCACATTTTTTGAACAGACCTCACTGTCCAATGATAAAATAAATTAAAAAAAAATAAAATAAAATTTGAGTGAACCTAGAAGTTAATTATTTTTCTCCTATACCTCCTTTTTCTTTCTTTCTCTCCCCTCCTTCCTTTGCTCATTTCTCTCAATAAATTTTGCATGCCAGTTTTGTGCCAGGCATTCTGTTAGGTTCCACCTATATGCAATGGTGAAAACATAAGCATAGTTTCTGTTTATGCCAGTGGAAAAGACAGCCAAAACAACATAGAAACAAAAAGTATGTGCATCATCGTGAATCGAAATTAGTTCTACAAAGGAAAAGGAACAGGGAGAGCAACTCTTGGGATCAACTTTAGGCAAGGTAGCCAGGATAGAGGTTTCTGAGAGGAGATTTTGGGCAGCCCCGCCACATAAAGGATTGGGGGAAGAGCATTCTAGGCAGGGGGACAGAGTAGGGGAGGCCCCGAGTCAGGAAAGAGCTTGGCTTGTTCTAGGAACTGAACAGGTGTGTAGATAGCTCACTGTGAATGAGGACGTGGGCTCAGACGCCATTGAAGGGGTGATGGGCCAGGTCAGGAAGGCTTTTGTGAGGAGCTTCGATTTGGTCCTGGGCGCAGTGATGGCTTGAAAGAGCAAAAGAAAAGCAGTGAAATCATCTAAATTAGCTTTCGAAAGGATCATTTCAGCTGCTCTGTGGAAAACAGATTAGAGAGGGGCTCAAGTGAATGTGGGAGACGTTAGGAGGCAGTTGCAGTAATCTAGACAAAAACGGTTTTGTAATTGACTTTCACCTGGTTGTTGGGAGTAGAGGAGAAAGCTCTCTTTTGTTTCTTTAAAAATACGAAGTTTTCAGCTTGTGAAACGTGGCCACATTGAGGAGAGTAGTTAATGATTAGTGGGTTACTGAAAAGTACATTTGGAAACATTAATATCTTGTGTTTCTAGTTCTATGCAAGCTGCTATTGATTGTAAAAAGCTGAAGCGAATCAAACATCTTCAGAAAAGTGTTTCTCTCTCTGAAGGCTGGAAATTTTAAAAATTGCTGATGATATATAGGGGAGTAGATGAGAAGGCTAAGAACTTGATAAATATGTTTACATATCCCTTAATATTATTTGTTAGGAACCTCTCTTTTAATCAAATATAGTAATAAACTGAGACTTAAAAATGTCACCAAAAAACCCCTCTGGAATACCATGAAGTCCTCCAGGAAGACTTTATACACATGTATCTACAAATGCATATATACTTATGTTCATGAATGCCTAAAATATTGCAATAATACATTAAAATAATATGAATTTACAGACTTGTGAATACGGCTTAGCTGTTGTATAAGTATATATTTGTGGTCTGGTATGAGCAGAAATAATATGGAAAACAATACTTAGGATATTTTATACCTACCACATAAGATTCCTTTCTGCTGAGGTAGTTAATGTGACATGTAATGCTAAAAATAAAAGTATCACGTATCTCCATTGCAGCACCTTGGAGGGACCAGATGACAGCCAGACTCCACAGCAGCGTCAACCCTATACTCCCCCGCCCCCAAATTTAGGAAGGTAGTGCCAAAAGGGGTGAAGGTCTCCCGTTCTGGAGGTGGACTACTTAGGTTCAAATCTTGCCTCTGAAGGTTACTAGCTTTGTGACCTTGAACATGTTACTTAACCTGTCTGTGTCTCACTTTGCTTCTCTGTGTAATGGGAATAATAAATCCACCTACCATAGCTCATACAGCTCTTGGGATGACTAACAGAGCTGTGATATGAAAAGCACATAGGATGGTATCTGGCACTTATGACGCAATATATGTTGTTAGTGTTCCCAAAAGCATCAGTCACTCAAGGCTATTTGTTAAGCTGCATACAATGCAAAATGTGCCATTAGGTGCTATAGGGCATTTCTTAGGGAACACAGGATTTACTGTTTTAGGTACCATCCCTGGACATGCCATTTTCTGGTACCTTTCGTCCTTTGCCAGAAACCGTAAGAGATATAAATAGCATTGCTCTGTTAGCAGCCACTAGAGTCAAAATGAATCTGTCTGGTCATGCTGAGTTTGCGACCCAGCCCAAAGGACTTTCATAATTTGTTTGCCCTCCTAGTAGTTTTAGAACACTTTGAGTTAGTTGTCAGCATTGTTCATACTTTAAAAAAAAAAAAAAAAATTAAAGCTCTGTAAACATGGACCCACACTGCCATGTGGAAACACGACAACCATTAACTGATAGCTGAGCGGTGACGACTTCTTAAACCCCATTTCATAGTTGTGGTGAGCTCTCCAGCCCCCTAAACTCATGTTTACCTAACTGGTTCTTGGAGGCATTTGACTTCAACTGTGATACAGAAGAGCTGTAGATGCAAAGAAGTAGAAGGCACTCATATCTTGGGTCTGGTTCTTACACTCAGGGACCCAACACAGAGTACCACGTAGTACATTCTACCTTCAATTATTCCCTCTCTGTATCATGCAGTAGTTAGGACCAAAGGCTCTAGAATCAACAGAGCTAGGTTTGGTTTCTGGCTTGATCACTTACTAGTTATAACTTTAGAAACATGTGCTCTCACTGATCCTCCTGAACTAGAAAATTGAGCTGTGACAAGCATGTTATAAGAATGTGAACATTAAATGAAATAATGTATGTAAAGGACCTGTCACATAGTTGATATTCAAGAAATAAAGTACCTGTCTCATAGTCTTCAAGGTTGAGTGATTAGCCCAAGTCAGCTACATAGCAAGGATACATATGTGAACCCACAAGGTCTGGTGCCAAGCCTGTACTTTTACTTTACTAAAAGTGCAACTATGCTGTACTTTTTTCTTGTAATGGGTTGGTGGGGGAGAGAGGGAAGAGGAGATATTTGCTGTTGTCCCCCCTAAACTGCCCTTCTACTTCTTTCTTTCACTTTCAAATCTCATTCACATTTTCTAAAACTTAAGAAGGAAAATTTCAAAATCACGCAGTAGAGAGACTAGTACAGTGACCCCCCATGTAGCCATGATCCCCAGGACCTGCTTTCTGTGCCCAGTGATCTACCAAGGTAACTTTGGTCATTTCTCTACCAAACCCACAAGCATTTTCTCCATCTCCTTTTCTTCTCCCATAGAGGCTACTGCTGACCAACACTTCCTCCTCCCACTGTAGAGAGCATCACTACATTATACTATCACCTGCTTCAGTCCTCTAGATTTTTCTTCTACCAATTCCTTACTTCTTGGTCCTCTGCTCTTTGTAGACTGTTTTAAGAAAGTTCTTCTACTTTCTTAAACTCAACTGTAACTCCAGTTTAGATGGGGACTGCTCTACTCTCCAGTCCTGACCTCCTACCCTATATATGCATATATATTTTCAATGACTTTTCAACCTTTCTGACCTCATCACATCTCTCACTAAGTGGACTTCGTTTGTGTCATCATTTCCCTCATTTTAGACAAGTGAAATTTAAAGTTCTTTCTCTGTTTTTTTATTCCATCAGTCATTCCATCCCAGTCTTCATTGCTAGTCGTTTTTAGCATCTTCTCTTTATTTCCTTGCTCTAGAAACATGTATGAACCTCATGACTGAACTATTATATATTAACCTCCTGATTGTTATTCCTACTTGAATCTTCCCTCTTCCATTTTCTAAGACATCTCTTCAGCCAAAAGTTTCTAGAGGCTCCCCATTTGCTATGGAAAAACGGAAAATTTCAGAATCACCATTTCTCCCTCTCAGCCTCTCTTTCCATTGCTCTTCCTCTCATTGTCACTTCAATCTAATAAATTCAGCACTTTTTCTAAGATCCACTTTAATTTTGTCTCCTTCTTGAAGATTTCCATTTTCTTCCTTCAGAGAATATTTTTTTCCTTTGGTTAATACAGCCCTCTTACTCCCACTCGTGTCCAAGTTATTACACAATACAGTACTGACAATTTTCACTTATTTGTTTTGCTTTACCAGAAAAAAAGCATATATTGTCCAAGGGCTGGGATGATTTTGTTCTACTTGTTTATCCCCACAGTGTCTAGAGCATTTCTTTGTACATAATTCTTGATTGACTGACTGACTCACACCTGAAACATGGCAGGAGAATTATCATAGTTTGCTATCAGTGTTGTAACGTGCTGCAGTTGCAAGTAATTTTTCAGTTCATTAAGTTTATTCCAAAATAACCTGGTTCCTAGGAGCAGATTGGTATTTCTTCCTCTTCATAGAATTATAAGAAAGTGTTTTAGCTAGCAAAGTTTTTTATTTGTTTTTTATTTTCCTAGCTGATTCTTTGTCTCTGTACCTTATAACTATTAACAATAACAAATTTTATAGAATGTACTGAACTTTCTAAAGTGGAAGGATTTACTCTTTTCTCTGGTCAAGTATAGCAAGAAGAGAAACTGGGTTTTCTTCTCCTAAAATATTAAATTACTAACATTATAAGTGCTAATTGAAAATGAGAAACAATACATAGGTAAGTGAAAATAGATGGTGACTGATCTCCTTCACCACCCCCAATACACACCTCTCTCCTGAAGTTATCAAGACCAGTGTGTTCTATCCCTTTAGAATATCTAGTCAGTTGGGTATTGATTTCTTGTTTGGGTAGCTCCCCCACTCAGGAAGAACTTAAACCTTTAAATTAAATTTTAATTTAAACATTCTCATTCTGTATATTTGGTAAATAATTACATTCAGTTATATTACACCAGAGAAACCAAAAGAGACATTAATTTCTCTTATTTTGGAAACACTAACTGCCTCAATAGGCATAAAGTTTTACTGAGGGTCAGATTTCTGTTGAATATGTAGTTAATACTACTTCTGTTTAAGGAGAAAACCTTAACATTAATTTACAGAGCAGTACTGTTGCAAATGTGTAACTTTCCAAATTGTCCATAGTCTATGAAACACTTCAGTGTACTATGTCCTTTATTGCAGAGAAAGAGAGAAAAACATTTTGGCAGAAAGCCATATTACTGATACACTCGGGAGACCCATTGTCAGCACACGATATGCTCTTTTCTTCCAAGTCCTCCTTATTTCTAAGCTTCTCTCCTTGCCAGCTCCCCACCCTTCTGGAATTTCTTGGTTCAAGAACAAATGCTGACTCAGCATGAGCCACCGTCTTGAGCTAACTTAGTACTTTTGTTGCTTCTGAGAAGTCCCTTTGGTGGGGGGACAAATGGAATACCAGCAAATTCCCCAATTCTCTTAGGAGTCATAGCACTCCTGACTGACTATGAATTGTTTCTGGGAGAACAGAATGAGCTGTTAGGCTGCAAATGATCTAAACTTTCATTCTTGGCCATGTGGACTTTCAGCATTTATGATGTTCTAGTCTTCATCTCCAAATTTCGGTGCAGAACAGCAGAAATTAAAGGGTTCTGTTGCCACAGAATAGAAATCTGTGCTGTAACCCTAACTTCCCTATATGTCTGTGTTAGAGGAAAATGGTATGTGTTTATAGTATGTAAGCAGAAGACGTACATATAAATAGCTTGGAATTATTATGAGTGCAAGTATTAAGTGTGAAGCCAGTGATTTTTCTTCAGAAGAATGAGCAAAGTTGACTTAGGAATAGTGAAATATTTTGTGTTCACCACCATTCGCATCATGCATCACTTTATCATGCTGGTGATTTTAAATTTCATTTCCCAGCTTTCATGCTGCATTTATCTCTTAACAAGAATTTTTAGTGAGTCTCATATTTGAAGGTCGAGCAATCCTGAACAGTGATAGTTCTGCTTATGTTTTTAAAGGTCATAAAATATACATTGTTATTTAGTTTAAATCTTTCTTCTAGTAAAAACTCTATGCCTGACAATTACCAAAAGAGTTGAATTTATGGGGGGAGAAAAGATTTCTCCTAGATGGATTCAAGTATCTGAAGGTGCTCGTTTTAGACATGTGTTGATAAAGTTTATTAAAATAGTAAACTCACTAATAAGCATTTTTGCATTTTGGATTGATTAAAGAATGTTTATGTCAAGACAAGCACATTATAAAAGTAATTACAGCCATTAATTATACTAATTCTATTTATCTTTTTTAAGGAAGGGTGGGATTTAATAAGGTGGTTTTTTGTAGACCCTTTAATCCATGACTTTTATTTTAGCCACAGTGGATTTTCAGATAATTTCCTTCTTTACTTTTTCTTAATGTCAAATGAGGTATATATCTTTTGTTAACTTCCTGATGTCTGATCTCAGATACTTCTAAAGCTAATTGTGAGGATTAATGGGCAAGACTTCTGTCTAGTAATTTGTGTTTTAGAAAAAAAAAAATCCTAGAGAAAGAACTGGCACTTTTTTTTTTCCTGTTTGCCTAAATTGGCAAAAAAAAAAAGAAGGAAAATAATTTTTTGAGACTCCTGGTTGTTCAGTTTCTTAAGAAAGAAAACACCCTTTCTTGTTTTTGTTTTTTTAAAGTTTACCTTACTAAAGGCTGTGTTGTGCATATAAATCAATGAAATCTAAGTCAGGCTTGATTTTGAAGTTCTGTTATCGATTCACTAAGTACCACGAAGTCACTGCATCTGCTTCCTATTTACAAAATGGAGATGTTTTCTGCTTCTAATTTGCCCCTCAGAAGTTCAGTGTTATAAGGATTAATTAGAGAAGGCCAATAGACTGGGCATTGAGGAAGGCATAAATATAGACAAAAGCCCCACTACCAGGTGTCTGCCCTTTGTGCACGTGGTTGATTTTAATTCTGAGAGCTTTGCTTTTGCATTTTTATGTAAAGGACGTCACCTTGTGTCCATTGGTTCAATGATTTACATTGAAGGACATGAACTGCCCCAGAGTTTCAGTTTCCCCTCTTCCCCCCTGGTGAAATACCTTACTATGAATATTTTTTTGAGTCAATTTTTCCCTAAAGATTCTTCAGGTTCAGAAATTTAAGTCTGAGTGGATGGGCTGTATCAGATTACTTTAAAATGGTAATCTATTCACCCTTTCATGTTGTTCTGTCTATCAGATTTCCTGCAATAGTTCATAATCCCTCTTTTGGCAGCCTTTCCCCCTTATGTATCACACCTTTCGGCCACTTACTTTCAAGATGCAAGATTGACATCACTGGCTTATTCATGGCTTCTTGAGCAACACTGATGTGAGGCAGGATTTCCAAGGTGAAGATCCTGGCTTTTAAATTAAACTGCTGGGGCCGAATTCCTGCTCTACACTGGCTGTGCGGTGTTGGTGTTGGTACCTCGCTTTACCACCTGTAAAATGAAAAACCTCTCAGGACTTTTTCTGAGGATTAAGATAATTAATAAAAGGTTTGTAACATAGTGACTGGCACAGAATATGCTCAAAATAATATTATTTTTTTAATATTGGAAATTTTATAAAGTCGAGGCACAAGGAAGCAAAAAAGAAGTCTGTAAGACGTCAAAGAAAGGACAATTAGAAAATGGAGAGAACCAGCAGGGGGATATGCCTTGGACATAAAAAAGAAGAACAATTCATGAATGAGAGAGTTGTATATAACCTTGTTACTCAAAGCAACATGGGCTTTGCCTGAGGCTTGCTAGAAATTCAGAATCTCAGGCCAGAGCAAGACCCAAGGAATCTAAATCTGCATTTTGAAGAGATCCCTAGGAATTCACTGGAGGAGCAGCAGAGTAAATAAGTGAGATTAAGACTAAACCAACCATTGAATTTCACTGCTAGACATTAAGTGGAGATGAGGAAGAAATGAATAGGTGGTAAATAAAAGGGAGAAAGAATTATTGATAATTCTTTCAAAGAGCTTAAAGATTAGCAGGGCTAGAAAAAGTTAGATGATACTTTTAAAATGTAACAGAATTGAGGGGAAATTTGTTTATGTTTATGAGCAAGGAAAAGTTGAGTATGTGTTTACACATGGAGGTAGCCCATCACATAGTAGGTGAAAGATTGAAAAGTTATGAGTAAATGAAAGTATGGATGACAAAGAGAGGCACAGAGAAGAAAAACATGGACGACTGTTGAATTTGAGACAAGCACCTCTTCTGAGACAAGGACAAAGATGGAAGGAGTTTGAAGTCAAAAAGAGGGAAGCTCAGTAGATGAGGCCTTCATGTCTTATAGGCTGCAAGGCTATTTGCTGGGAGTAAGTAGGGCAGGGATACGATTGGTGACTGGTGTTTTGATAGGTTTGGAACCACTGCTGTGAGTGTGATAGGAGTAGAGTGGTCTATAAATTTTAGAATCAGTGCTAACTCTGATTGATTAGAGTTATTGATTGATTAATGGCTGCACGGAATTTTGTGTTGAGGATTCTGATGCACCCATAATGTAAATAGGTAAGAGAGCTGTGCTTGATAAGCAGTCCCTGGCCTTGGAAATCAGGCAGAAGTAGCGCTGTATACTCCACACATTTGCCGTCCCTAGTACAGAGGATCTCCTGGAATTGTATGAAAAGTATTGAGGAGAAAAGAAGAAACTACATTAACATGAATTTATGGTAAATCATTTTGCACTATTATTTGATCTTTCTCCAACAATACTTAGCCTAGGAATAAAAAATGTAGTCAGAAGAGTAAAGCAGCAATGAGTTTATTTTTGAAATGCCTGACTATGAGGTCCATATTTCATGCAGAGGCAAATAAAGCCTGAATTTGTACAATTTCATATTCTAGAAAGTGTGGTCTAATTGGAAAAACACATACTATGGAATTTGAATACCAACTCTACTAGTGATTAGCTGTGTCATTGGGTAAATTATAGTTAACCTGTTGCTAGAATGAAAAACTCAATTTCCTCATCTTTAGCATAGGAATAATAGCAGTGATTTCCAACTAGAGTTTAAGAGAAGTTAAATGAATGTAACATAATGCCTGATGCATTATCTCATGTTAGTTCTTTCTCTTCTTTTGTTTTTTTCTATCAATTTCTCTTCCATTTATTCTAATTTTCTGTGAGCTCCCAAAGCAACCAAGAATCATGAATTAGGATTGAATAATAAAATGGAAGACTAGTATTCCTCCCTGCTACTGTAACTTAGTTATTTATCTCCTTAACTTCCATTGCTTTATGTGTTATATGGAGATAAACTGGAGGAAAAGCGATCATGGGTGATGTTGTTCTGAAGAGTAGTTGTGAGCAAGGTTTCTTGGGAAAATGGCAAATTCTTTGCCAAGTGACTGATGGAAGTAGAGGTTCCATGACAAACACAGGGTCAGTTATTAGCTGACAGTATCCTGTTAGTGTTGAGAAGAAAACAATGGCTGATGTAGCCTAGGAGCTTGGGAATAAGCGTTTCTAGATCATGGCAACTGGCTTAGATGTAGGACCTAGAATTTGTCCCAGTGGAGGACCTCTGCCCCAAAATAACTTGCTATAATGACGATCATGACTTGTGCTTACTCTTCCATGGACCTTTTAGTCACGTTTGGCCAAGAACCTCCCTGGCTGATGAACTTTCACATGAATGAATACACTCCAAAGGAGCAGGGCTGAGAGCCAAAGGGTGGGATGCATACATTTCATAACCACCTTTTCCTTTTTATTCTTCAAGAAAATTTAAGAACATATGACACTGACAGATGATGATATTTTTTGGCAGGGCTGTTAGGCTTTTGCTACAAGGCTGCTTTCCATCTTTGTAATTGCAAAGCTATAACTTGGTTTCTAAGAGAAACGCACATAGCTATTCACCTAGCTCATATTCCATTTTCAGTTTGAAATTCCAATCAATTGACTCTCCTATTTTTTATGTAAAAGTAATGCTGTTAATTCAATAGTCATATTTTCTATATAGTGTTTACTTCATTTAATTGAATAAGAAAACAACTATAAAAATGTTTTAGATTAAACATGTTAATTAAAATGATATAAATTAGGCTAGCTTTATTAAAATAGCATTCTTAACATGTAGCATTCACTGTGTTTCTGGATAACTTGTTTCTCATTCTCTTCCCATCTGTATGAGATTATTTTTTTTTTTGAATATCCATCAAAATAACGCTTGTGTTTCTTCTTCATAAGTAATAAATATTCACGGTGGAAGGATAAGAAGCACAGATAAGCCAAGAGAAGAAATAAAACCACCATTCAGGGAGAGCCTACTCAGACACTTAGAGGGGCCGGGGTGGTAACAAATGAATGAATGAATCAAGCTGGATATTGACTGGAGGGAGCAACTTGGACTTAGCTTCACTGATCTTTACACCATGCAAGAATGTGAGCTTCAGATCACCAGTTCTTCCTATGTTTCAAGAGAAGAATACCAGACTTTTTAATATAATTTATCTCATTTTGAAATTTGAATGACATAAAAATTAGTGAAGACCATACACAACCAAACAGAACGGGTATGCAGACATTTTTCATTCTTTCTTTTATACACGTAAAAATCTAACAGAAATTTCAATTGTATTTGTCATTTTTAGTGAAACATTTCATACATACTGAAGAATATAAAACATGTACTTTATAATAAAGTGAATGTTGTGAACCCACCATCCCACTTAAGAATATCACCAGTACATACAGTGCTCTGTGTTTTACACCAACCCAATTCTGTGATAACTGCTACCCACCACGTTTGTATTTCTCAGTCCTGTTTGTTTTTGGTCAAAATGTGCAATATCTGTATATACTCTAAAACAATCCTTTTATTTTATTTTATTTTATTTTTGTCTTGGAACTTTATAAATATAACATGATAATATATGCAGACTTCGGCAAATTTGCTTTTTTCACTGAATATTTTGTTTTAAAATTTATTCTAAGGTTATGCATAGCTGGAATTTATTCATTACCTGAATAAACCACGTTTGCATATCTGTTTTCCTCTTAATAGGCATTTCTGTTGTTTAGGTTTTTGCTGTTGTAGTCAATACTTTTGTAAACGTGCTGCTTATGCATGTTTCCTGGTACCCGTGTAGCTTTTTTCAGGGTATATCTGGAAGTGGAATTCCTAAGTCATAAGATGGGCACATAAAATTTTATAAGATAATTCCAAATTATATTAAAAACTGGTTGGAATCAATTTATATACTCATCATCAGTGTCTGAGAGTTCCTATTGCTCTATATTTTCCCCAACACTTGTATATTCAGAATTTTTAATTTTTGTCATCTGGAGAATGTTAATGTGACCATAATTTGTCCTTCCCTGATTAGAATGAGGTTGAACATCTTTGGATGTGTTTATTCAACTTAGCGATTTGTTTATTTGTTTGTTTGTTTTTTCAATGGGAAAGGCCCCTTTTGTCTATTTTTCTTTTGGGTTGTTTCTACTCTTACTGACTTGTAAATATTGTTGGAATAATCTGATACTAATCCTATGTCGATTTTATGTTGCCAATATCTCTCCCCAGATTGTAGGTTGTCTCTTCACTTTATTTGTAGCATCCTTTGATAAATAAGTTTTTAATTTTAATGGATACAAATTTATTAATTTTTCTTTAACCGTTAATACTCTTGTATGTTTTATTTGAAAATTATTTCTTATGAAAGGTCATAAAGCTATCTTCCTGTATTTACTCTAAAATTACTTATCATGTTTTACCTTTAAATCCACTTGAGATTGTTTTTGTGTGCGGTATAAGGTAGGGATCCAGTTTTGTTTTGTTTTCCATATGGTTAACCAAGTGGCCCAAACTAATTAGTGATCTGCATTGCTACCATTGCTATGTATCAAATTTGTCATATAAAAAAACCACAAGGTTGTTTCCGGACTCCTTTAGGTTGATGAGAAATATTCCTCACACATAAACTCTGTTTATAAAGCAAAATGTATTGTTTTGTTGAAATGCGCTTTATTTTCTGAAAAAAGTTTAAATTTATGGAAAAATAGGTTCAATTTTATGGAAAAATCAGTTCAATTTCATGCCTTTTCTCTTCTACCTTCTTTGTGTTGGTTATAAGGGATTCACTCTTTCTCCAGTTTTGAAGTCTCATGATGACACTTGAGATGCTTATGTAAACCATTTTTTTACATATAACTTGAGTTGTGTTGAAGAGGCAAGAACATATCCAGGCTTCAGTCATATATTCTTCCATGAATATAGAAGCCCTCATATAACCAGTAGCCAAGTCAAAGAGGGACAAGAATAGGGATTATAATTATTGAACTCACTAGGTAGGCACAGCCTTATGCTTGAATGTATTGCTGACAAAAATCCTTATAAATATCTAGACACAGTGATTATAAATTACCCTTTTTTTTCCCATCTGTTACTAGTTTAAAAAATCCACGCAACTCATTTTTCAGCCCCTGAAAATCTACCACCTGGTTAAGTGCTTTCACACTATTTATATATGGAACATTTAGGGTTTTCTTAATTTTTTTACCTTGGTTCTACTTCAGTATCCTTTATGTATTTAAAGTGAAAAGTACTCCCACATTAGACCATGCTATGTGTTCTATTTTTTTTTTTGAATTAGAAATCCTAGGTTGTTGCTAATGAAATATTTTAAGAGTCCGTTCTGTCTCATGAAACCAGAGAATATTGAGATGCTTATGTAAACCATTTTTTACACTTAAAAAAATTCCCTTTTTGTGAACTCAAATTCAAGAAAAAAAGTAATTAACAACACGTATCATTATTTTTTGTAGTAATATTTAGAATGCTGTAATAGTATGCTTATAGTGTTGTCTGAAAATGAAGCAAGAGGGTTAGATTATAGAAGATCTAATCTTTCTTCCTTTCCTTTTTTCCTTTTCTTTTTTTTCCCTTTCTTAAATATCTGTAAGTTAGTAGTATCTTTACATTGAATCTTGGGACTACTTTATCTTGAGCTTCATTTCTAGTCTTTATTGATTTAATGACTCTTTCAGTACAATTTCTAATTATGCATGGAATAAATTTCCCTTCAACGCTGTGAGCTTTGTACTAAAGGAGGCTGTACACTAGGCCGATTGACTCAAGATAACTGCATTGTTATTGTAAAAAGCTTTTCAGAATGGTGCAGAGCACGCCATGAAAAGTATTTCATGGTCCATCAAGGAGAAAAGGAGAGACTCAGAGCAATGACTGAGGAAGTGTGCTGCGCCCCGAGTCCGTCCCTGCTATCATCCCGAAACCGGATTGTTTGCATCAGGGTGACTGCTGCTGCTCTGAGGGGAAAAAAAAGGTTTACAGAGAATCTTTAAATCATTCTAGGGTGGGAAGGAATTATAAGGTCAACTTTCCCACCACCTGCCCAGGCAGTCATTTTCTTTTTTTTTTTGTAGGTTCAAAGCATATTCAAAAGGTTTTTTTGTTTTTTTTTAAAGATCTTTAAGACTTGTGTTTTCAGTTCCTTTTTTTTTTTTTTTAACTACAATAATACTTGTCCATAGAGATAATGATACTGAGAAGGAAAAAGTATGAATTTTAATAGGCTGGAGCACAAGCGATTAAGGAAGTAATTTATTCCTGAAACCATTGTGCGTGTAGTCCTATAGGTTCTTCAACTCCCGAGTGGGTTACCTTCTTCCTGTACTCACTAGCAAGCCAGTCAGTGTGGTTCTAGTTAGAATCCCATAAATCTGAAATATAATTAATTGCATATCCTTTCAAGCTAGCAGTGAAAGGAGTAACACTGGCCAGGATTTTGATGTTTTGCCATATTCTGAAATCAACATGATGGAATACGACACTGCTGAAAACATTAATTTAGAGGGTGGCTGGAAATTGCTGAAAATATTGAACTCCAGCTAGTGAACCCAAACATTTCCCTTTTTTTCTACTCCTACATCAGAGAGTCCATGTAGTTAAAACTTCACTCCTAATCTAATTCTGTATTTCAAGTATATATGCATAAAACCGTATTTTTTGTTTAGCAAGTTCAACATTGCTTCTTATAATATGTCTGTAAATCCTAAGTATGAGGCAATTGGATCATTATGCTGTATAAGAAGCATATTCCACAATAGTCAGTTTATTTTATTTGACTTTTATCTAGCCCTTGCTGGCAATATACTGGATTTGGTTTGATGCATTTTGCATAAGGGTTCTCTTTGGTCCATAATGGTTTGTGTAATGAACTATTTGTCCTCTTCTAGATGACATCCAGTTGCTTAAAACCTATAATGAGATGTCAGGTGAATTGCACTGATTGGCAGTGATGGATGAGCTTGTTGAAATATTGCAGGGTTTCCTGTAGGGGCATAGAGGAAAATTGCTGTTTCGAGCCTTGGGTCTCCTAAGCACTGAAACTGTAATCACATAAACAGAACCACTTCTGCAGGTCCAAGGTGCCATCGTGAATTTTCTGGCTAATCCATCCATTCATCTCAACGGTCCAGGACTTGCGCTTCATGTCACTCTGCCTTTGTTCTGCACTTTGATCTTTCAAAATGTCTGTCAAGAGAAAAGTGTTTATGTTGAATTATGTGGGGAAAGGGGTAGGGTGCATACTTCAGAAGCTTGGCATGAAATTTGCTAAATAAACCTTGCCAGTCACTCCACATAGCAATAATCAAGCTATGGATTTCAGTTTAACAATATGTAGGTATACATTTTTTCCCCTTAAAAAATATCTTTAATGTGGCTGTGTAGGTGCAGACAATTTTATTTTATTCATTTATTCTGTAGAATTCTTTGAGTACTTTTATTGTGAACTGTTAAAGTTAATGTGAAGAAGGAAGATAAATGAATTCTTAAATGAAATTTTTCTCTTACAATTCTGATTAAAAGAGTTAACTAAATGAATGCTTGGGATGAAGTATCACTTTGTGTGTATATTTTATCTCATAGATTGTGGTATAATATAGTGTGTCTCTTTTAGTGTCTATTAGGTCTATTATACCTATGTGTGTATATATGTATTAGAACACACTAGGAATCCTACAAGAAACTGAAAAACAAACAAATTAGGAACTAATTACACTGAAAGTGCTATACAGATACAAGCGCAGAGAAAAATGGGTGAATTATTAATTGCTGTATCCTGTCACAGCTACTGTTTCTTTTCTTTCTCATATCGCTTCAATAATTATGGAATGAAGGTTGTTGCGTTTTTCCTTTATCTCCTTAGAGTATCTCAAATGCTTTAAGAACTCTGAATGAATTTCCACGGACGTGATACTATGGACTAGGAAATATATACTGGTTCCATTTCTCAGATTAACTTACTTTGCAATGAGCAAAAACACAATTCAGAGATTTTTCGACATTGAGCATATGTCTTTGCTTAATTTGGACACTGAAGTATTGGCACTCTCTATTGCTGTTATGAGATTCTCTAGGTAGGGGTAGATCTTATTCTAACTTTGGGAACTTTTTGAGTTGAAATTAAATGGTACCCTCCAAGGACACTGATGATCTTGAATCAGTTATTTTCTTCTCACTACAAATGAGGCATTCATGGAATCCAACTGAGTTCGGTCAGTCCAATGAGGTAACTCACACCTAACAAATTCTGATTTGACCGTCAGTGAGGCCCAGGAATTCGTATTTCTGAAAGTTCTCCTGGTGACTCCAGTATGCAGGCCGATGTGAGAACCACTGGGTGTGGTCGCAACGTGGGACTGTCAGACTGTCGAGAACAGTGAATTACATGGAAACCAGTGAACCATATAGAGTGGTGGCTTGCCTTGCTAGTCTTCTGAGGGCTTTTCAATCCTGAGAGCAAGGACAGGCATGACAGAGCAATAGCTGAGCCTGCGGCAGAGAGTAATGTGGTTACCAGGTTTGGATTCCCCCGAGCTCAAGTTCACTTCAGAAGTTAAATAAAATTTTTGATTCTTTAGAGGTTTTAACTTGGTTAGTAGAGACACCCTTTCCCACTTCTTGAATGGTTGAAAACATTTTTATAGAAGAGTGAGAGATACAGAACAGTAATTATTTTCTGCAAAAGTTTAAACATGAGACCAACCTGAACCTGGGCTCAGACCATACCTAGTCTAATCCACGATCTACTAGGACTGGAAAAAGCTTTCTGGACCTGCAAACCAGCTCTGGCAGACTTGGTTGTGTTGAGTGACTTAGATGATCATGATGGTGCCTAGGCATTATGGGTTACAAGAAGGAGGAGGCATTCTGTACAAGCAGCATGGTTATGAGCCATATAAATGATTTCTCTATCCAAAGCAGTGGATTTTAATACACTAGAAACTTCATATCTACATAGTCATTTGTTTGATTTTGGTTCAAAACATAAATGAATTGGTTCCAAAAGAGTTGAGGTTTTTATATGCAATTGTAGTAAGTACTTCCTGAGCTCTAAATAAGCATGCTACTTTTGCAGTATAGTAAGAAAAGAGGGGAATGACTTTATTTACAGTTATTATTTATGCAGAGTCCATCTTGTTTCATCAAATTTTTAATGAGGACCTAGAGTATATTTTTTTTCTGACAAAGGTAAAAGCGTTATTTAAAATCTCTGGTGCTGTTTACTCATCTCTAAAATGGGAATAATAGCAGTGCTTACCTCATTGGGTTATCATAATACCTGAATAGGCATATTTTGAGACTGTTAACCATATTAATAACTATTCTGTTGTGTTTGTGTCCAAGTAATTCAGAAATCTTTATGAACTTTTTAAAATTTGAATAGTGAAGACATTTTTCTACTTTAACAGGATTTCATAGTAGGTTAGAGATTCCATGCCAAGAAATGAGGTGTTTAAGTGCCACATTTGCAGTGCTACTTCCCTTGAAATCCAGGTGAAACTGAAGGAGCTTTGAAGGGAACATAACAAAACTTGAACTCTTGAGGTAACCCTTCCTTACTAATCATTGATATTTTTCAGCTTTGCTTTGAAATTTCACTTGTTTTGGAAAAAACTTATAATGTATTTTTTCTGGCATTTAAGACATGTTAACTTTTTAAAAGAAATAGATTTATCCTTGTGACCCTTTGAATTTTTTTTTTTTTTTGGTTGATACTTGATATTTTTAGAAATACGAAAGGCACTCTATAATTATATATTTAACCTGAGCACATCTAAAAATAATGGCAGATATTAATTTATTCTAGTTTATTGGTGCTGCAAAATTGTTTAGGATATAAAATTATTAAAATCATCAAGTGGAATTAAAATGTGAATAGTTCTCTGTTAGGTGTGTTTTTTTAATTTGAATGTTTACTCACTAAACTATTATCTCCCTCTACACACACACACACACACACGCACACGCACACACTCACACCTACATATATCTACTATATCCTAAATCTCTCTCTATATATTTCTTGCTACTGTAGCATATGTTGTAAGAGGCAGCAGGGTTCCAAGAAAAGAGAATGGGCATCAAAGGTAGACAGTCAAGCCTACCTGATTTTGAGTTCTATTTTTTCACTATATACTAGCTGTGTAGCGTTGAACAGGATCACTTAAACTCATAGAGGTTTAGTTTCCTTTACTATAAAATGAGTATGAAAACACCTATTTTGTAAGGTTGTTTGAGAGAACAAAGTAGATAATTTACATAATGAATGGGCTTGGTATATAGCAGGCTTTTAATAAGTTGTCCCTTCCCTCCATCCTTAGCCAGGCTACCATACAGGTGGTGCAGGTGGGACCCTGCACATTGACAGCTGGCTGAGGAATCCCTGGATGCTAAAATCCAGCCTGCCCTCCTTTTAATCAGCCTCAAACTCTGGTGTGTCACTATGTTTACACTACCCTGAGCTGAGAGAGGCTTTGCCCCTTGGAGCCCTGAGGTGAGAATCTAAAGCCTGGGGCTGAATCCTTCCTGGTCTTAACCAGCTCCATGACCCTCTTCATGTCACTTAACGACCTTTTAATCCCTTTATATGTAGAGAAGGCATTAGTATCTGTCCTCTAATGTTAATCATGATGTTTTTTCAAAGATGAAATGTCTATGACAAAATAATTATAAAATTAGTGTATTATGCAAATTTCTGCGTAACACAGATTATATTTTGTGCAAGAATAGGCAAGATCATTAAAATGTGTTGATTATTGACATTGAGAGTTATCCTTTAGTTATGTGGGTGGTTTTTCAAAAGACGCCACAAGATCTTTGTGATGCTTCTGGGCCACAGCTGCTGTGTGTGAAGAACAAGCAAAGATTGAGAAGGGGTCCAAGGAGGCGGTGCTCTAAGAAGTAAGGGCCTGGAGGGAGTGAGAGACATGAAAGGTCACCAGGAAAGGCTACGATTAGAGCATGACATTGATCTTGCTTGGGCCAAAAGACACTGGAGGCTGAGGTACTCTGCTCAATTACACATTTTATCAAAACAAATTCACTCTAGAAGTTAGAATTATAGTTTCTCTTCTATGTATGATTCAAATGTATCCATTTGTAATAATTCTGCATCTAAGACATAAATATTGCAAAAACTAATACTAAACTTGCTTTCATGCCATCATCTTGATTCGTGATTTGAATGCATACTTCCCTTGTGGTTCCCATGCAGAATGCTTTGATTCGTCATCTTTGACATATTGCCCACTCTGGCACCCTACATTGCTACAAATTCCATTTTTACTGTTAAATTATTGAATGAGTTATTGTACATTTCTATTGCTGTGGGATCCTGGAAATCACAAAATAATTCTGGCACCATATTGACACTAGCTTCTGGCCATTAACTGTAATCCTAATGTAATGTTCCCATACTTTTGCTTTAAGTAAGAAAGAGCTATCAGAGGTGCTGAGTCTAGGATCCAGTTAATACCTGGATACTTACTATGGGCCAACACTTTGCTCATTTCAAGCTTAGAACTTCTACTGTACAGTCACTGTAATTCATCAACAATGCATTTTCTCTGTTAAAAAAATGGTATCTTGATTTTCTGTAGGTTTCCTTTAAAAATGAATATGTTACCTACAAAATGCTATAGGTGTTTTACTAGTCAGTAATATTTATTAATTATTGTATATTAATTCCTTATTTAGGGAAATTTCTGTATTTTCCTTTAAGAATGGAAAGTGTGCTCAATGTCCACATCTATGCACGATTTGTTTTAGTTGAAGCTTAAGTGTGGTAAAGATAATAATTTCAATGTATTATAAGTTTAAATCCTCTTATCAGAGTGAATGTGACAAAGGTGTTTAGTATGATTTGAAATTTAAATATCAGCCTCCAGAGTTCAGGCATATTTTATTCTTTCAATAAATCAGGGGGCCTAAGGATATATATTGAATAGCTATTCTGATCAATCTTTAGTGCGTCATCCTCCAAGGATAATAATAATGTAATAATGAGTCATTGTTCAGAATGTCATTACATTTAAGCATCTAAAAATCTACATTTATTCATATAAAGATAAGAATTTGGGTTGTTGTTTTTTTGTTATTTCTCCTTTTGTTCTCCAGATTTAAAGTACAAACTTGGTTCCTCAACTAAACAAGGGAACATGGAGGTGGTTTGACTTTACACATTGAAATATACTTAACTTTCATTCCAGAAAATCTCAAAGAGGTGTCAGATTTTTCAGTAGGTGGAACAAAACTGGTAAATCTAGAGACTTGAAAAACAGGACATAACACCGTGTTTCCCCCAAAATAAGGCCTGACTGGACCATCAGCTGTAATGCGTCTTTTGGAGCAAAAATTAATATACGACCTAGTCTTATTTTAATATAATATAAGACCAGGTCTATATAATATAATATAATATAATATAATATAATATAATATAATATAATATAATATAATACCCGGTCTTATTTTAACATAAGACCCCGTCTTACATGTACAATATAAGACGGGGTCTTATGTTAATTCTTGCTCCAAAAGACACATGAGAGCTGATGGTTCGCCTAGGTCTTATTTTTGGGGAAACACGGAAGCTAAATTAGGTTCCACTCTTTGTCTAGTGAGCCCATACTGAGAGGAACAAGAGACCAGCAAATATGACTGGATGATTTTGCTCAGATTTAGGAAAATGTAAGACATTATTAAAGTAACTAGCAGGTGACAAGTCAAAGGAATTTCAACTGTCTGAATGTTAAAGCAAATATAGATGTTCTTTTAAGCACAAACAAATGCCAGAGCTAAATTTTTGAGAATATACAGATGATACATATACATACATACATATAAACATTTACAATATATATTTGTATATTTTAATATTTGTATATATCTTTTATATTTACAAAAATGTGTATTATATATATATATATATTTAGAAAACATTTATTTTACTTAACTTCATTGTTGATCATATTACAGTATAGTGTTTTCATAATAATGCCAGATAAAAATATCTAGGCATGGATTAAATTCACATTAAGAGTAATTGGGGGGAAAGGAGCCTAACCACAGATAATCAAATTTTAGTAATCTAATTTTTCCTGTGGATGTTGACCAGAATAAAGTGAATTATATATATATATATATATATATATATATATATATATATATATATCCATATCTAACATAGATATATATTTATTTATGCATGTTTTATATGCATATAAGTACATTTATGTATATGCATAGCCTCTGTTTTGGCGTAAACATATGAATTTTATAAAAGCAAAGCTCATACCAAAACAAAATAAAATGCCTTCACTTCAGTACATCTGAGCAATTAAAGCGATAAAACAGATAGCAAAGGGAGCTTGTTTTTATTAAATGACATCTGTATTGTTTTTACTAGAACTAAATATGGAAAGCCTTCTCTTAATTCAATTTTATCTAAAGCTGTAATTGGTTATTTGATCTATGGCACATCAGTTTTATTCAAATACTGAAATAAAACCAACGCTTATTTTTTGAATGATTTATACGTAAAAAGCATTATTTTTGTGACATAGGGATCTATGCTTTTAGTTGAGGTGCAGTTATTGAAATTTATAACTTCATAACTCATAAGTGACTTCTCTCTTTAGTGATACTTTTGAAAATCACCACTCAAAAACTTGGTTCTCTGAATAATAGAAGAGGCACTTAAGAGAATGAATATAAGAGCTACATTGTTTTTAGTATGTCATGGATCAGTTTATATTGATTCCTAGATAAGTATAGTTTGAAATTGTAACTATATTATCTTACTTTAGTGGTTGCTGTTTAGTGTCGAGTATTTCAGTAGAGCAAACAATTATGCCAATGCAGCAAATAGGCCCCACAAAAACAACTGTTTTTGTTTTGTAACAAGAAAACTGTTTATTTTGTGAACATCTTCTTAGGGAAATCAATACTAGTTTTTTTATGGATCCTTGAAAATATTGCACTATTCTAGCTCTAAGTGGCCTGTTCTATATCAGAAATTGGACTGAGTTAGGTAAAGAATTGGGTAGCTCACCAATTATGTTTTATTGAACTCACACACAAAAATATAACTTCACAGTTTTAAATTTTAAGATTAGCCATAAGTATGCAACCCTCTTCTGTCTAAGTTTTAGAATGTGTCATAAGGTTCCCGAATTTTTTTTTTTTCAGTATTGTTTTTTCTATTTTACCTGGAGGATTGTTGTCTTTTCTCATTGTATAGTCATTTATCTGGTGCTCACAGCACATTCTTGGTAAATAGTTATGGTTTTCTGTTTCCTGATTTTTACCCGTAGTTTTGTGACAGATCTAAGGGATCTCCATTCCATGTAGACTGCTTAATTCCTAATGGATTGGTTTAAACTACCTGGAATACCCTTGGATTTGCATCTTGCAACTAACTTTGATCTAAGTAAGTCACCAAAAAGTGTGAATGCTATCCCACATGCTTTTCCTCATCCACCTGGAGCATAATAAGTGAACTAACTCATTTTAATCTTGTTCTAAAACCAGTGAGATCCTAAAATAAAGTCTTTGATCTAAGTAAAATGAGACATCTAATTATTCCAATTAATACAAATACATCAAAATTCCACTTAACAAGACCAAGAGGTTCTGCTAGATTAGGCTTAAAAAAATAGCCTGTTTGTAAAAGGTCTAAAATAAAATGACGCAATTAAGTTTAAAATCAAATAATGGGTTAAAATAGATCAGCTAAGTGCAAATAGGGAAATTGATATAACAACTCATAGAATATAAATTTTAAAACAGCACTAAATGAGAAAAGTGGACTTGTTTCATAGAATTTAAAGAAACATCCACAGTGAAAACACACTGTGCCACTGTACTGACAACACACAAAAAATTGCATTGATTAAATTGTATATTGGCATGTTTGGCAATTCAGACTAGCAAGGAAGAGAGCAACACGTTAGTTGTGATAAGTTTGTCATAAAATTTGAGACAAGTTCCTAATTAAATAGAAGAGTGTTAGCTGAACAGGAAGAAAGGATGCAGCACATCTCTGTGTGGCTTTTCCTCTGCCCTTACTGCTGATGCCCTGAGTGTCCGGGCACAGGTGAGGTCGTCACAGAGCAGAAAGGGAGGCTCACGTCTTGCTGTGTTGGAATCTGTTGACACATAGGCTTCTATCAGCATTCCAGAAGAACTTACCTAAATGACTTATAGACTTCTCTAGTAGGACCTTTTATTTCTTTTCTTTAAATAAGCTCACTATTTGCAAAGTTACTTCTTCATCTAGAGGGAAAGCGTATCTATTGTGCTGCCTTCCCCCAAATATCGTTACTTCCAATGCTCTGGACTTCTAGAAAACTGTCTATTCATATTTGCAAAGTAAAATTTTGAAAAAGGAGATTAGTTGTGTTGGAAACACAATTATTCTGGGTCTTTGACAAATGGTTTGGGAAAAAACTTGGAGGATATAATTAATGTGATGGAGTAAATATTTCAAACTAGAAAGAGCACAGTTTACATGATCTTAACACAAAGCAATAATAAAGTAGAAATTAATAATGAAACTTTAAAAAATACTGGAGACCAAACAGAAACCACTTTTCTAAATTTGGGGATCAAAAAGGAAATCAAAAGTGTAATTACTGACTGTGAATGAAATAGTGGCACTGGTGAGATCATGTGTCAAAACGTATGGGATAGAACAGAACTATAGTTAACAGGCAAATTTCAGACCCATGTTTTGTTATTAAGTAAGAACGAATGAAAATAAAGTATCCACTCAAAACTAATATTTACATAAATTATGCTAAGGAAAGAATATGAAGGAAGTAATTTTCAAAATGAAATATTGATTGGAGACAAATTTAATGGAGTAGACATAAGTTGAAGAGTACACTTTAGAGTAAACACATTTTGATATTATGGGTCTTATTTCAGGATTTAGAAATACATTTAGTATTAGAAAATTTTATATTTTACATGTTTCTTGGTTGCTTGTTTCATGTTTTTTGCCTTAAGTATATGGATTCTTGGATAGGTCATGAAAAACTGTAATGCTTTTTCATTAAAAAAAACTTGTTTTAATACACGTTTTATACAAACTTATGGACTTCAGAGGTTAAATGCAAACTCGTGTGAGTGCTATTTTTCCGGGTAGTGTCAATATTAGCATCTCAGGGTGATCTGAAAACCCCTCCACCCTCCAAAATTATTATTTTCACTGAAACAGTACATCACCTTGCTAGACGAAAGAAGGAAAACCTACATGGTAATCTTCTTGTAGAAAATCTTCAAAAATGAGTCCAGGTGCATTCTGTATTCACTTTTTTTTTTAGGCAGCAAGAAACAAATTAGTCATAGAAATAATGCTTTCTAAACAGTAACCAGTTATTCCTAACCCAATATTTAAGCACTAATCATGTATACTAAAGACCTACCATTGACATTCTCAGTAAAGAACAAGAAAAAATACTTGCCCTACTGGTATTCTTAAGGTTCTAAGTTAGGAACTGAAATTTTGAGATATCACTCTTAGGAATATGGCGAGGACATTGCTGTTATTTTTGGAAGATGGCTTTATTTA